>NC_079211.1:20682124-20804624 GCF_029633865.1 Lampris incognitus
CGCTGGTTTGAACGGGGAGTCAAAGAGGCCGTCTATGTGAAGAGGGAACGACCATACCTGAACGGAGGGGGGGGCCTAAGAGTACATCTGTCACCATCTTAAAATGCTGTGATTGCAACTATTCCCCAATCCTCTGTGAATACTACACATGGCCACTGTAACTCTAGTTAATGGTCACACCCGTATTTGCATATGAAACTGATGGTTGGTTTCAGTCGTTATGCCACTGTATTGTTTATAAGGGTGGCGATACCTGCAGTCAGCTGAGACTGAAGAGGGCACTTAGATGAGAGGTGAAACGTAGTATCTCTCTCAATAAAGGTTGTGTCCAGATGAACTGATTCAACTTTCTGTGATTTCCTTACCTGGATTATTGCGCATGCATCAAGGTATTTTTTCTTGGTTCTTGGTGTTCTTGGTTGGTGCATTGTTTCCATTTCATCATTTCCTCCTGGTTGCTATTTTGCTCCAGCATGGCAGCATCACTGCAGCCTGATACCTCACCTGTTTACTGCATGTCTCATCTCTCCCTCCTCCACAGGTGAATCCAGCAGACATAAAGACAGGCTATCTGTCGATCATCATGGACCCAGGAGAGGTGCCTCTGGACGAGCAGTGCGAATATCTGCCCTATGACTCCTCACAGTGGGAAATCTCCCGAGACAGACTCCGTTTAGGTGAGCAAGGGTGAGCAGGGAGGTTGGATGAAATGGACGGATGGATGGATAGATGGATGGATGGGTATAGAGGTGTGTAGGAGGGATAGTTGTTTGGGCAAATGGATGGACAAGGGTTGAGAGTGGATGGACGGATAAAAACTGATGTAGCTTTCCATTTCCGGAATGCTTAATGGTGTACATTTGGATTGCAGCCAGGCAGTGCTGCCGAGCAGAGTTGATGTGAAATATAGTATGCTTTCTCTGCATAGATTCTTTTAAAACACACGGGAGGAAAGCTTCTGTCCCAGGACTGCGACTTACGGAAACATTTTGCTTTACAAATACTGTAACCAAGGATTGCGTTTCAGATTCCTTACATATAATATAGATTTTAATCTGTTGGATAGCACATGTTCC
Organism: Lampris incognitus; assembly: GCF_029633865.1. Classification (NCBI taxonomy): domain Eukaryota; kingdom Metazoa; phylum Chordata; class Actinopteri; order Lampriformes; family Lampridae; genus Lampris; species Lampris incognitus. The sequence continues at coordinate 20,683,201 of NC_079211.1, forward strand.
TGACTTTAATTGCGTGTTATTTAGACTAGAGTGAAACCAACACTGGGAGTGAGATTTTTCTGTTTTTATTTATTTTTTTCTGCCTATACAGGAAAGGTCTTGGGCCATGGTGCATTTGGGAAGGTAATTGAGGCATCGATCTTCGGGATCAGCAAGAACAGCAGCCTGGACACAGTGGCTGTCAAGATGCTGAAGGGTGAGATTAAGTGTGAAGTTGTATTATTTATTTGTGTGTGTGTGGGTGTGGGTGTGGGTGTGGGCTTCTAACCTCAGTCAGTTAAGATGGACATTCTCCACTGTAACCTGAAAACTCATCTTTTCAAAAAACAAAACACATCTTACTCTCTCTTCATCTTTTACTCTCGGCTAAATAACACCCATCTCTCCCTTTGTGTATAACTGAAATGTTAAAGTGACTGCTTTTTATGCAGCGTTACTTTAGCTGCAACAGCCACACACACACACACACACACACACACACACACACACACACACACACACACACACACACACACACACACACACACACACACACACACACACTCTGATGGTGGCGTCAACCATCCATGCAAGGTAACAACCAGCTCATCTGGAGCACTTAGGGGCTAGGTGTCTTGCTCAGGGACACACTGACATTTTTGCCAGTATGTAGTATTCACATGTATGCATGTTTGTGTACATTTATTTCAGAGGGGGCCACAGCCAGTGAGCACAAGGCGTTGATGTCGGAATTAAAGATACTGATACACATCGGTAATCATCTGAATGTAGTCAATCTGCTGGGTGCATGCACAAAGGCTAACGGTGAGTACTCAGATTTACATGTATTTATTGTGTATGTGTGTGTGTGTGTGTGTGTGTGTGTGTGTGTGTGTGCGATTTCCACAAGGAAATCAGGAAGGAAAGTGGGGTTACTGTGGACTTCAGACTAGATGGAAACCTATTTAACATCCGTAGGCTCCAAGCGGTCACAAAAATGACATCTGAGCACATCATCGAGTTACGGTACGCAGATGATTGTGCAGTTGTGGCCCACACATCCGAGGCACTACAAGCTACCCTTGCAGCTGCTGCAAGGGCGTATGGTAGGATGGGGCTCTCTATAAATGTGACAAAGACTGAAGTAGTATGCCAGTGGGCATCTACTCTCCCATCTCATTCACCAACCTTCACCATCTCCGACAAACCACTTGCAACAGTGGAATCCTTCAAATACCTGGGCAGCTTCCTCTCTGATGACTGCAGCATCGACAGGGAGATGCAAAACCGGATTAAACAAGCGTCATCCTCTTTTGGCAGACTTAGGAGAAGGGTCTTTCAAAACAAAGACCTCAACCTCCACACCAAAATATCTGTCTACTTGGCAGTTGTCATCACGACTCTCCTCTACAGCTGTGAGGCATGGACCCTGTACAGCCACCACCTCAGGATGCTTAAGGCCTTCCACATCAGATGCCTACAATGCATCCTGAGGATAACCTGGCGTGACCGAGTGCCCCATACTGAAATACTCCGCAAGACCAACTGCATCAGCATGGAGGCTACCGTCACCCAGCACCAACTTCGATGGCTCGGCCACGTCATCAGGATGCCAAAGGAGCGCTTGCCGTGTAAAGTGCTGTATGGCCAGCTACATCTTGGCCGCCGCTTGGCAGGGGGCCAGAAAAACGGTACAAAGACCAACTGAAGACCATCATAAAAAAGTGCGGCCTGAACCTGAGCCAGCTGGAAGACACTGCCGCCCAACGCTCCATCTGGCGGCAGCTCTCTCAACAAGGGGTGCAAAACCTGGAGAAGGACCACGGTGATTGACGGACCAGAAGACGTCTGAAGAGATATGAAGCCAGTACCACACCTACACCCCCAGTCAGTAATTTCACCTGTTCTGTCTGTGGCAGACATTGTTGATCACGGATTGGGCTTTACAGCCATAAGAAGACTCACAAGTGACAGAGGCAGGATTGTCATCATCGGACATGACAGACAACCTAAAGCAAAAGAAGTGTGTGTGTGTGTGCTTGCGTGCGCGTGCAGGGAATATATGTTGCCGTAGCTCATATAGCCTAGGTGGGAAAATGGCATCTCAGAGAACATTTTCATTTTAGCTTCCGACAACACGATTTGTGAAATTAAAAATGAATGTGAATCAACGTCTCGCTTCCACACACACACACACACACACACACACACACACACACACACACACATTATAAGCAGCATGTTAGCATTGTTGCTAACCTTAGCTAGGAAGCGAGCAAAAACTTTGCTGCCCTTCATTGTCTGTAATGTAGTGTAATATGACAGCAGTGTTTACATAAACTCCAGGCAATCATCCTGGTCAAAATTAGCAAATGTGGGGGCATCTGGGTGGCATGGTGGTCTAGTCCGTTGCCTATCAACACAGGGATTGGTTCGAACCCCCGGGTTACCTCCAGCTTGGTCGGGCGTCCCTACAGACACCATTGGCCGTGTCTGCAGGTGGGAAGCTGGATGTGGGTATGTGTCCTGGTCGTTGCAGTAGCGCCTCCTCTGGTCAGTCGTGGCGACTGTTCGGGGGGGCTGGGGGAAATAGCGTGATCCTCCCACGTGCTACATCCCCCTGGCGAAACTCCTCACTGTCAGGTGAAAAGAAGCGGCTGGTGACTCCACATGTATCAGAGTAAGCATGTGGTAGTCTGCTGCCCTCCCTGGATTGGCAGAGGGTGTGGAGCAGTGACCGGGAAGGCTCGAAAGAGCGGGGTAATTGGCCGGATACAATTAGGGAGAAAAAGGGGGGGGGACAAAATGGCAAATGTGTACGATTTTAACAGCCTTTAACATTTCAGTATTTTTCAAAAAAACATACACTGATGTGTGTTCATTCATTCATTCATTCATCTTCAGCCACTTCTCCGGGGCCCGTCACCTTGGCCAACTCCGGAAAAGTAATGAGTCCAGCCCCTCTCCAGGAATTTGGTACCAGAGCCCATACTTTGTGTGGAGGTGAGCCCAACTATATCTAGTTGGTACCGCTCCACCTCCCGCACCAGTTCAGGCTCCTTCCCTGCCAGAGAGGTGACATTCCACGTCCCGAGGACCAGTCTGCGATGCCGGAAGTCGGCACGCCCCGGTCAGCTCTTTTGCTTACCACCCGGCCTGCGTTGCACCCCACCCCAATGCTCATCCCCACGTGTGGTGGGTCTACGGGGTTGTGGCTCCATGTTGTTTTTTCAGGCTGGGCCCGACCGGGCCCCATGGGCCAAGGTCCGGCCACCAGACGCTCGCCGGCGAGCTCCCTTCCCAGGTCTGGCTCCAGGAGGGGGCCCCGGTTTCTCTTTTCCGGGCGAGATGCTGTAATTCTGCTGGTATAAATTCATTGGGTTTTTTGTGAATCGCTCTTAGTCTGGCCCCTCCCCTGGGACCAATTTGCCTTGGGAGACTCTACAGGGGCTATTGCCTCTTGACAACACAGCTCCCAGGATCACCGGGAAACACAAACCCCTCCACCACGTCAAGGTGGCGATTCTCAGAGGTGTTGTAATGTGAAAATGCAACCGTCAGTGATGTTCCAGTGATCACCCCTGTGTCCAGTGTAATTGGTTTTGAATTTACTGTGCACCTTCTTACAGGTCCATTGATGGTGATAGTGGAGTACTGCAAGTATGGGAATCTGTCCAACTACCTCCGAGCTAAGAGAGAGTTCTTTCTGCCGTATAGGGTATGTGAAAGTTTTCACCTGCACCCCGTGAATCCTAGCATCAGGAATACAATAGCAGAGTCTACAGATTTCTTTGTCTTTGGTAATGTTACCATCACCCGACATCTGTTGAGTTGCTGCATTATGCAACATGTGGTCAGAGTCTTTCCCCTGTTAGAGCTGATGGCTGTGATAAAACCAGAGGTAATGTCTCTGTGAATGTTCTCATTCATCCAGGTCATGGTTATCCAAAGGAGTTGAATCAAGTGCATATATACCAAGTCCAGTTGCACTTGATTCAACTCCTTTGAACAGAGGTAATGTCCTTGTCTTGCTTCTTTTATTTGGATTATTTTATTATTTTGTTTTTGTCCTTGTCTATCTATTTTATTGATTTATCAACAACATTGAATACCTGTTTTGTTTATTTGTTCAGAGAAGTGACATATATATATATGTATATATATATATATATATATATATATATATATATATATATATACACACTACCGTTCAAAAGTTTGGGATCACCCAAACAATTTTGTGTTTTCCATGAAAAGTCACACTTATTCACCACCATATGTTGTGAAATGAATAGAAAATAGAGTCAAGACATTGACAAGGTTAGAAATAATGATTTGTATTTGAAATAAGATTTTTTTTACATCAAACTTTGCTTTCGTCAAAGAATCCTCCATTTGCAGCAATTACAGCATTGCAGACCTTTGGCATTCTAGCTGTTAATTTGTTGAGGTAATCTGGAGAAATTGCACCCCACGCTTCCAGAAGCAGCTCCCACAAGTTGGATTGGTTGGATGGGCACTTCTTGCGTACCATACGGTCAAGCTGCTCCCACAACAGCTCAATGGGGTTCAGATCTGGTGACTGCGCTGGCCACTCCATTACCGATAGAATACCAGCTGCCTGCTTCTGCTCTAAATAGTTCTTGCACAATTTGGAGGTGTGTTTAGGGTCATTGTCCTGTTGTAGGATGAAATTGGCTCCAATCAAGCGCTGTCCACTGGGTATGGCATGGCGTTGCAAAATGGAGTGATAGCCTTCCTTATTCAGAATCCCTTTTACCCTGTACAAATCTCCCACCTTACCAGCACCAAAGCAACCCCAGACCATCACATTACCTCCACCATGGTTAACAGATGGCGTCAGGCATTCTTCCAGCATCTTTTCATTTGTTCTGTGTCTCACAAACGTTCTTCTTTGTGATCCAAACACCTCAAACTTGGATTCATCCGTCCACAACACTTTTTTCCAGTCTTCCTCTGTCCAATGTCTGTGTTCTTTTGCCCATCTTAATCTTTTTCTTTTATTGGTCAGTCTCAGATATGGCTTTTTCTTTGCCACTCTGCCCTGAAGCCCAGAATCCCGCAGCCGCCTCTTCACTGTAGATGTTGACACTGGTGTTTTGCGGGTACTATTTAATGAAGATGCCAGTTGGGGACCTGTGAGGCATCTTTTTCTCAAACTAGAGACTCTAATGTACTTATCTTCTTGCTCAGTTGTGCAACGCGGCCTCCCACTTCTTTTTCTACTCTGGTTAGAGCCTGTTTGTGCTGTCCTCTGAAGGGAGTAGTACACACCGGTGTAGGAAATCTTCAATTTCTTAGCAATTTCTCGCATGGAATAGCCTTCATTTTTAAGAACAAGAATAGACTGTCGAGTTTCAAATGAAAGTTCTCTTTTTCTGGCCATTTTGAGCGTTTAATTGACCCCACAAATGTGATGCTCCAGAAACTCAATCTGCTCAAAGGAAGGTCAGTTTTGTAGCTTCTGTAACGAGCTAAACTGTTTTCGGATGTGTGAACATGATTGCACAAGGGTTTTCTAATCATCAATTAGCCTTCTGAGCCAATGAGCAAACACATTGTACCATTAGAACACTGGAGTGATAGTTGCTTGAAATGGGCCTCTATACACCTATGTAGATATTGCACCAAAAACCAGACATTTGCAGCTAGAATAGTCATTTACCACATTAGCAATGTATAGAGTGTATTTCTTTAAAGTTAAGACTAGTTTAAAGTTATCTTCATTGAACAGTACAGTGCTTTTCCTTCAAAAATATGGACATTTCAATGTGATCCCAAACTTTTGAACGGTAGTGTATATGATGACGATAACTAGTAGTAGTAGTTGTAGTAGCAGTATTAACTCCGTTAAATTGTGAAATATGGATTTCGGGGGGAAACAGTGACTTTGGAGATGATTACATCATAAAATGTTGACTCCACGTAGGATCGCTCGCCCAAGACCCAGAGCCAGGTGAGACGCATGATTGAGGCGGGTCAGGTGGACCAAAGAGGCCGTCGCCCACCTTCCCCATCCAGCACCTCGCTCAGCAACCCCCAGAATCAGTCGACCAATCAGAAAAACCCATCTGCTGCGGAGAAAAGTTAGTGTATTGAGATTTGCATGAGTTGTGTTTTTAAGTGGAAGCCTTGTTATGAACATATGTTCTCTTTCCTCTCTAGCGGAGGACTTGTGGAAAACTCCCTTGACAATAGAAGATCTAATCTGCTATAGTTTCCAGGTGGCTCGTGGGATGGAGTTCCTGGCCTCGAGGAAGGTATATCACCAACTGCTACAACAAATACATTCAACGAAAATGGCAGATACATCGCTGTCCCATAACATGACAACAGTTTCAATGGATTCCATGTACTAGTTTCAAAGATGATAACCTCACAGCTCAATCCACTTTACTGGTGACTAGTGTAGATTTGAATTCATCACATTCACGGGATTGGTGTAACACTCTCTGGGTTCAGTTTCCTATTTTGACAGTGTATGAACCAATAATAACTTAATTTCTAACCTGGATTGGCTCTGCTCAATCCCAACAGCTGAGTTTACTTGGGAGGGTTAAAGCTGACCCCAGTCTGTCCTCCCCTCCGCGAGCGAGAACTACAAATGAGGTGTAGCCACCATTGTCACTTGTGTGCCATCAGCTTAGTGGTAAACAAGTCACACCATTATAAAAAATGGTATCCTGGGCTTCCGGGTGGCGCGACGGTCTATCCCGTTGCCTACCAACACGGAGATCGCCAGTTCGACTCCCCCGTGTTACCTCCGGCTTGGTCAGGCGTCCCTACAGACACAATTGGCCGTGTCTGCAGGTGGGAAGCCGGATGTGGGTATGTGTTCTGGTCGCTGCACTAGCGCCTCCTCTGGTCGATCGGGGCACCTGTTCGGGGCGGAGGGGGAACTGGGGGGAATAGCTTGATCCTCCCACATGCTACATCCCCTTGGAGAAACTCCTCACTGTCCGGTGAAAAGAAACGGCTGGGCACCTCCACATGTATCAGAGGAGGCATGTGGTAGTTGCACCCCCCCCCCCCCCAGATCGGCAGAGGGGGTGGAGCAGCGACTGGGACGGCTCGGAAGAGTGGGGTAATTGGCTGGATACAATTGGGGAGAAAAGGGGGGGATCCCCCCCCCCGAAAAAAACAAACAAAAAACGTCAGCAGCAATATTGTGGAAAGTCTCATCCAACCATGGCCTAGATGACAGATCGTTGATCCAGATGAATAAAATAACTATATTACCAATTGGGAAAAATCCTGGATTTCAGTTTATGATGACTTCAGGTTATGAGTGTGGCTCTCATAGACACACACACACACACACACACACACACACACACACACACACACACACACACACACACACACATATATATATATATAGATATAGATATAAAACCTTTATCCAAAGTAAACTTCAAATTAGAATTAAATTAAGGCAGATTGTCTACTTTTATAAGGAACACACTATGGTTGTTTGAACTATCAAGCCAAACATTTATGGATGAGAATGAAAATGAGCGATTAGAGGGCCTGATCCAAGCTTAGCAAACTCTTCAACTGACTTAACTGCTTCTTTGACCTTTGACCTAACCACTGCTCTGTGGGAAGGACTGATAAACTGACAGCCTTGTGAACTCTTTCACATCTTCAGCAGTGACTCCACAGAGACCTGCTAGACAGAGACATTCTCCAGTCCCACATGCAAAGTGGCAAACACAGGGACACACTCACACGTTCAGTCACTCACACAGCCTCATAGCCAACACACACACATACTCTTAACACACAGTACACACACAAATAACCTTTATCAGAATTAAACATCAGTTAGATATTTATTACCCCGAAACAGCACAATCAATTTAGTCCACCCAAGTCATTTCTATGCTAAGTTTTCTGCAACATTCAAAGGAAAAGGAACAACAAAAGACAGGAATGCATGCACATATGCATGTACGCATGCATGTACACACACATGCACACGCACACACGTGTCCCCTGGGGTGGTGATGAATGTGTGGTCCTGTGTGTGTCTTCCACAGTGTATCCACAGAGACCTGGCGGCACGGAACATTCTCCTGTCAGAGAACAACGTTGTGAAGATCTGTGACTTTGGCCTGGCCAGAGACATTTACAAAGACCCCGACTATGTCAGGAAAGGAAACGTAAGGCTGCTCCACAGTCATGCTACTTAAGAGATATGCTTGTGGGTTTATTTTGCACACCAAGTTATTTAGATTTCTGCCCAACTCAAAGGTCTTTTTTTTCCCAGCACAATCATTTAATTTAGAGAGAGAACTGTATTTTTCACTTTTATGATTACCGTGTGTTATTTGTTCGGTGTTGCATTACTCCCTCAGGCTCGTCTGCCTCTGAAGTGGATGGCTCCGGAGAGTATCTTTGATAAGGTCTATACCAGCCAGAGTGATGTATGGTCCTTTGGAGTTCTCCTCTGGGAAATCTTCTCGCTGGGTAAAATCACAGTATAGCATCTGAGAAGTATTAGCCATCCATCCATCCATTATCCAAACCGCTTATCCTGCTCTCAGGGTCGCGAGGATGCTGGAGCCTATCCCAGCAGTCATTGGGCGGCAGGCGGGGAGACACCCTGGACAGGCCGCCAGACCATCACAGGACCCCACTCAATCATGCTATTAGTTGATTATATTAAAAACCCAGCCTTTGGCATCCGGGTAGCGTAGTAGCCTATTCCATTGCCTCCCAACACAGGGATCCCAGTTTGAATCCCCGTGTTACCTCCGGCTTGGTCAGGCATCCCTACAGACACAATTAGCCATGCCTGCAGGTGGGAAGCCGGATGTATAAGTAATGTTTAAAATCAAATAGGTCGATGCTACACCTGAGGTTAAAGGGATGAGCTTTGGACAAGAAGGTGGTCTGCTCCTGGAGGAAATGCTGGGCGGAAGAAGTGACGTTTACTTTCACAGTGCCTATAATCAAGGCACTGTACCCCCATTACTTCAGTATTCATTACAAGTGGCATTACTTGTCACCTCTCAGACATGAACGCGTTCATCTGTTTTGTCCTGCAACTGTTATCCTAAGCTGCAGTCCTAAATGGGAGTTTGTGCTTAGTCAATATCCTTTATTAGTAAAGGGTTAATTAAGTAATTTTCTGAAGCAGAGTAAAATGTTCAAATCAAAAGTACAGTTGTTTCACAAAGCCCTATACCCTATGTACTCATTTGTTTTTGCCTGATATGATTATTCTTGCCAAATTAGATGGTGAGAACGTGTGTATATTAAGTTTGTATATCTTCATATTATCCACCTTCAGGTGCTTCTCCATATCCAGGGGTACAAATTGATGAAGACTTCTGTAAAAGGCTGAAGGAGGGCACCAGGATGAGAGCACCAGAGACTGCCTCCCCTGAAATGTGCGTGAGCCTTACTTAACCATTTCACTCTTATCCACTTCTAACGGGGCTTCCTGTACGTAGACACCATGAGACCCACCTCTCGGCTTGACAAGTTATTCTCATGATGTCTGCACAGATTTGTAACCCCGGCTATACGCCTTACTGGGCCAAAATGCCCGATTCAGTCTTGAGAATGTTAAGTTGGACTAAACTAAGTATTGCTAGAATATCATAAATAGGACTAATTTCACAACTCATGCAATTAGAAAAGAAAGGCTCAAAGGTTGTTCTGGCTGTGACTATGCTGCTCTCTGCTGGTAGATATGGGATCATGCTGGCCTGCTGGCAGGGCGAGCCCAGGGAGAGACCGACCTTCCCTGCCCTGGTGGAGATCCTGGGAGACCTACTGCAGGACAACAGCCTCCCGGTAAGGTCATTCATTGTGGTAGGGATGTAGGACAAAGAGCCCGGACACTCCCGGATGTCCTGGGTTTATTTATTTTTTGTGTATTTGTAAAGACTAGGATGACCAGGTGTCCAACTTTACATTGTAGGCTACTGCGCAGCATCTTGACTCATTGTCCCGCATCCCATATTTTGAGACAATCTTCCACATTTTGAGTCAAAACAGAAAAGTACACATTTCTCCATTTTATCATTAAACAATACACTTTGATCATTATACAATAATAACTTCTGGTATCCTCTAATTAGATGTCACGGTCTCTTATATCACTGAGTTTAATTGGTCATAGATAAACAGCCCTCTTCAGTCAAAAACATGAACAAGGTACATAGCCAAAGACCGCTCTCATTATTTACCATTGGCCATGACGATAGCAATTTATTTTCTGATCTGTCATGCACCGATAGTGGGCAAGAGTGCAACTTTGTGACAGGATATGTCTAATTAATGAGCATAAATAAATAATACACATTATATCAAAGATTGACACATTTTTGCATTGGGTAACCCATGAAGAGTGGACATATATTATAAACCTCTCCCTTATTGTCCTGCAAAGTATTTCTGGTTTTCCCGCATTTGGACTGTTTGCATCTGGTCACCCTAGTAAAGAGTCACAGAAAGTTGAATCAGTTCATCTGGACACAACGTTTATTGGGAGAAACGTTTCATCACTCATCTAAGTGACCTCTTCAGTCTCAACTGACTGCAGGTATCCCCACCCTTATTTATAAACAATACAGTGGCATAACAATTGAAAACAAAGATTGGTTTCATATGCAAATTGCCGTGACCATTAGCTAGAGTTACAGTGGCCATGTGTACTATTCACAGAGGATTGGGGAATAGTTGCAATCACAGCACTGTAAGATGGCGACAGTGTACTCCCCCCCCCCCCCCTTGGCTCAGGGATGGTTGTTCCCTCTTCACATAGATGGCCTCTTTGACTCCCCGTTCAAACCAGCGTTCCTCCCTATCAAGGATGTGCACCTCCTCATCCTTGTAAGAGTGGCCACTGGCCTGTAGATGGGTGTAGACTGCGGAATCCTGGCCTGACGCATTAGCTTTGCTGTGTTGTGCCATCCTCTTCACCAGCGTCTGTTTGGTTTCCCCGATGTACAAGTCACGGCAATCCTCCCAGCGCTTAACAAAGTACACTATATTGCTCTGTTTGTGTTGGGGCATCCGATCCTTGGGGCGGACTAATTTCCTGCGCAGCGTGTTTTGTTTGGGGTTTGAAAGCAACTGAAAACAAGGGTGGGGGTACCTAGAGTCAGTTGAGGTCACTTGGATGAGTGATGAAACGTTTCTCCTAATAGAGGTTGTGTCCAGATGAACTGATTCAACTTTATGTGATTTCCTTACCTGGATTATTGAGCGCATATTAAGACACCTGGTAAAGATTGTTTTTAAAGGGTACTCTGACTGAGAGAGGAGTTTGCTTGAAAATCTTCCACGCATTCCTAAACAGGATGGGAAGGACTACATCCCCCTTAACCAGTCCCAGAGCTCAGAAGATGATGGCTTCTCTCAGGCCTCGTCACGTCCTCCGTCTGAGGAGGAGCTAAGAATGGCATGCAACACTCTGCCCAACAGGTTCCCCTTCCTCTTATTCCCTGACACTTTTATCTTTACAGTGCACTGCCAAAGGGGCATGGAATAGGAAAAAAAGCATGCCAGTATAGAAAGTCTAAAGTCAGCAATGGACACTGCTAGAGTACGACTTCATTGTAACACTTAGAAACGGATCATTTGGTAATATATCTGTCGAGGTTGGGAGGTTAGGACTTTGCTACCATTCACAGTCTGTCTGTTAGATTTGAGATGTTGTCTGTTGAATCAGTTTTGTGCTCATCTTGTATATATTTTGAAACACTTCCCTACTAGATATTATAACTGTGTGCCTTTTGCTGGATGTGTGTTGGTGAGACCATCGAAAATGTGCCATCCCAGAGTCAAAACATTCGAGCAGTTGCCTCTGGAGATGCACCCACAGAAAGCTCCCCAAGTAAGCGTTTCATCTCCCCATGAACTTGTTAAAAGGTGAACCAGCAAGTGACATTTTACTGAATGCCTTGTCTCTCAGGAAACCATCTCTTCTGATAACCAGCTGTTACCGTATTTCCCAGATGAGTCGCACTGGAGTATAAGTCGCACTAAGCAAAAAAAAAAAAAAAACGAGTTGTTGCGAGAAAAAAACAACATAATATATGAATCGCTTCAGTGTGTAAATCGCATAATTTCTGTGGCGGTACAGTATTTGCAATTGAGTCACAAGATTAAACAGTGCCATCTGGTGGCCTTAGTTGAAACGCAGCGTATTCGTCCAACAGAATTACATTGCGTAAGTCCCTTTGGAAGTCACAGGACCAGCCAGATGAGTCAAACAAATTGTGACTTTTAGTCTGGGAAATACAACAGTTGCCCCTGCTGGAGGCAGACACAGTCAAAAAAGGCATTTATCTGACATGCGGTCTGGCCTTTTCCAGGACAATCAGACAGACAGTGGGATGGTTTTGGCCTCCGAAGAATTTGAGAGAATCGAACACAGGCAAAGGGGTGCACAGTTGAAAAGGTATGTCAATGGGATGACGTGAATCATACAGTGACGGCAAGCTTTAGTTAGAGAGTACATCTCATACAAGAGTGCAACACAATATGCTCAACACAAGATAAAGGGTAAAACGCAAACAAGAGGTAAAATATATAGTGATAAATCAGATTCAAAATAAAAGTAAGTGATTAGAATAGATAAAATGACTTCAAGGATTTGAAAAACCCAAAGAACAAGAGGTTCCTCAAAGGGACAGTTCACACCGAAATCAAAAATGCATGTTTTTCCTCTTACCTGTCGCACTATTTATCCATCTAGATCTTTGTGGTGTGAGTTGCCGAGTTTTGGAGATATTGGCCGTAGAGCCGTTTGCCTTCTTTCGAATGTAATGGAACTGGATGGCACTCGGCTTGTGGTGCTCAAAGCAATAGAAAATACATTTGAAAAAACTCAACAACAATATCTCTTTCCAGAAATCATGACCCAGTTACTCAAGATAAACCACAGACCTTGTTGTGAGGAGCTGGTGTAGGAAACAAACTACACCTACATGAAACTGCTCATAACAAATTCTGTGGATTAAATTTAGCATGGAGATTGAAGCCAGATAATCAGTAATGATAACTGATTATCTGGCTGAAGTCAAGCCATTCTTATGGGATTTCACTCCTCATCCTTGTCAGGTATTTCCGAACAACAGAGAGGGATTCCACAGCTTGTACGGTCACGTGTATCTAACATAACTAAATAGTATTAGATACACATAAGGTAATGATTGAATTTGCTATGTTGGCTATTGAATCGATGTAACGGATGTGCTTACACATTTGTAGTCACTTGAGCAGCAGCAACAGCAGCAGTATGGAGCATCTGACGGGCTCCCATGGCTCCCTCGGTCCAAGCAGCAGCACCGGCAGTTCGAGGCATCGGCCCGCTTTCTTCAGCCAGCTATCGGGACAGACCTTCTACAACAATGAATACGGACAGCTGTCTGAGGACGGCATGTGTGACTTCTTCTCTTCTCCAGACGCCACCTGCCTGGCCTCCTCCTCCAACCTGTAATCCGTCAAAGTTGCAGAGGTCCACAGACAGAGGAGGGTCAAAAAAAAAAAAAAAAAAAAAAAGATTTTCTGCCATAGTGGTCAATTCAGGCCAAGGGAAGTCTGCAGCAGGGTTCCCACCCTTTTTAGGGGGATTGTTTTCCATGACTTTTCGCTTGGGTATATACACGACAGCCACTGTGCACAGGAGATCATATTATTCAGTATTAACCATAACCGGAAGCTTCATTACTGTCACACTGCGGTTGAACAGACCGACTGACACACACACACACACACACACCTAGAATTCATTCCTCAAACAATTACCATTTTGATCACTCAATTTTACATAAATATCTTCATTTACAACATTATATTTCTTACCAAGTCAGGAACAAGAACAACACATCCTCAAACTTCCAAGCACTCGATGTGATGTGCAAAGTATGCAATAAAAATGACTCAAAATTTAAAATAAAAAAAAAAATGATGGTGAAAATATGCAGTTCTCTCGGCGTGCAAAAAAAATATAATTATATATCGTCATAATTCTTAATGACCTCACAAATAATTCCCATTTGATCAGTTCTATCATTTTCCAGGTGTTTTCCCTAACTGGGAAACTACGGTATCGCATGGGAACCCTGGTGCAGGCATTTTTTAGCACAAACACTTTAACCCGTCTTTGTGTAATGTGAGGGTAACGTGCAGTAAATTATGTTGATACTTGACGCACCCTTTTCCATCCTTGTGGCCAGAAATGGCCTCTATCTCTCCTCTCTTCTACTCTCCTCTCTCTCCTCTCTCTCTCTCTCTCTCTCTCTCTCTCTCCTCTCTCTCTCTCTCTCTCTCTCTCTCCTCTCTCTCTCTCTCTCTCTCTCTCCTCTCTCCTCTCTCTCTCTCTCTCTCTCTCTCTCTCTCTTCTCTCTCTCTCTCTCTCTCTCTCTCTCTTCTCTCTCTCTCTCTCTCTCTCTCTCTCTCTCTCTCTCTCTCTCTCTCTCTCGGCTTCCGCCTGAACACAGACTGAGCTGTGTGCATGAGGTTCCCCCTAGTCAGCCACTGGGTGGCATTAACATGTCAAACAAACCTTGAGTATTTTTTATTCACCCAGTTATATTTTTTATCGTTTATATAGAGTATGCCTTCTTTATTTGTATAAATATGACCCAAGTGGGGAAAAAATAAAGCAATATAACTTCTGTCACATTTCTCTTTGTGCATTGTGTGTCTATTTAGGCGCTGCATCTTCCCACAGTGCAGGACAGGCGAGTAAGGTAACAGATACGTTGACCTATAAACTTGCCCCTTTATATAGCATTAAACAAATGGCAACACACTCCATCATTATCCAAGCAAACATATGACATATGACCAAATGTAAGAGGCTGTATCTCACTGGGTCTGGTTGCTGGCCTTATTCACAAGGGCCTGATGTGTTTACATACACAACACCGGGAACAAAGGACGAGTGGATGAAAGGAAATGGGGGGATAGAGGGCGAGTGAAGGGTTGAGTCACACTAAGCGGCTCTTATCAGAGGTGGATGTAAGTATGCATGATGACGGCTATGGCAGCTTAACCGTGTCAGCCTCTGACACACTCCTGTCACTGATGACAGCCTGCATAGAGGTGACCCCATGCTGATAGCTGGGGGATTCTTACAGCTCTTACACACACACACACACACACACACACACACACACACACACACACACACTTAGTTCTACTAGTGCTCCCCAAGGTAATAGTGTGGCAGCAGAGTCCATTGTCTATGAAATGTTCAATGAACAATCAAAAGGTTTGTACACAGTTCTATAAATACTCTAGTATCCTGGTCCTAATTAGCTTGTTTTGGGGCGAGACTCTATGTGAAGCCATTTCAATCTGACAATTTAAGATGAGAGAGAAAAAAGGCAAACATTCACTATCTGAAGCACCAACTCCCCGAATCCAGCAGCTGCTAGTAGTTTGCGCATCAGTTTCATCCATTCAAAACAAGCTGAGCACCAGCTGTCACAATCTGAAATCACATTATTCAGTCGCAATTAAACAGCTTCATCTTAGAATAAAAAAATGGCCTAAATTACCTTCGTCTATAAATCACTTAGATGTACCTTATGCGACAGTCATGATATATTAGGTTCATTACTTGTGTATGTGTGTGTGTGTGTGTGTATTATATATACAAGATAGATATAGGAAAAAAACTTTAATTCATAGCAGTACAAGCCTGTTTCCTGCGTCACACACTCATCAGCTGCCAAGTTGGCTATACAACAAAGGAAAAAAATTAATAATTTTGAATAAATATTCCACCCCTAATTTATCGAGCACTTATCAACACCATTGACGGTTTCCAAAAAAACCCGCTATGCACACATATAGTACACACACACACATATATATATAGAGTGTTTTTTTTTCCAGAAACCATCAATAGTGTAGATAAAAGTGCTCAACAAATGAGCAGTATTATATATATATATGATTGATTATGGCATGAAACAGGCTTGTACTGTCTCGTAAAGAATTTACTTGACTCACTGGATTTATATACACTGCTCAAAAAAATAAAGGGAACACATAAGCAATGCAATGTAGCTCCAAGTCAATCACACTTTTGAGATATCAACCTGTCCAGTTAGGAAGCAACACTGATTTGTGAATCAATTTCACCTGTTGGTAAATTGTCTAATTTCCACCAGGTGGAAATTAGACAATTTGCAAGACAACCCCTATAAAAGGAATGGATTTGCAGGTGGTGGCCACAGACCATTTGCCTGTCCTCATCTTTTCTGGCCGATCTTTGGTTAGTTTTTCATTTTGCTAGTGCCCTCACCACTAGAGGTGGCATGAGGCGGTATCTGCAACCTACAGAAGTTGCTCAGGTAGTGCAGCTCATCCAGGATGGCACATCAATGCGTGCTGTGGCAAGAAGATTTGATGTGTCTCCCAGCACAGTGTCCAGAGCATGGAGGAGGTACCAGGAGACAGGCCAGTACACCAGGAGACGTGGAGGGGGCCGCAGGAGGACAACAACCCCATAGCAGGACCGCTATCTGGTCCTTTGTGCAAGAAGGAACAGGAGGAGCACTGCCAGAGCCCTACAAAACGACCTTCAACAGGCCACTAATGTGCAGGTTTCTGCTCAAACAGTGAGAAACAGAATGCATGAGGATGGTATGAGGGCCCGACGTCCACAATTGGGGCCTGTGCTCACAGCCCAACACCGTGCAGCCCGATTGACCTTTGCCAGAGAACATCTTGGTTGGCAGATTCGCCATTGGCGCCCTGTGCTCTTCACAGATGAGAGCAGGTTCACACTGAACACATGTGACAGACGTGAGAGAGTCTGGAGACGCTGTGGAGAACGTTCTGCTGCCTGCAACATCCTCCAGCATGACCGGTTTGGCGGTGGGTCAGTGATGGTCTGGGGAGGCATATCCTTGGAGGGCCGCACAGACCTCTACGTGCTAGCCAGAGGTACCATGACTGCCATTAGGTACCAGGATGAGATCCTCAGACCCATTGTCAGACCATATGCTGGTGCAGTGGGCCCTGGGTTCCTGCTCATGCATGACAATGCTCGTCCTCATGTGGCCAGAGTGTGTCAGCAGTTCCTGTATGTCGAGGGCATTGATGCTATGGACTGGCCTGCACGTTCCCCAGACCTGAATCCAATCGAGCACCTCTGGGACATCATGTCTCGTACCATCCGCCGACGCGATGTCGCACCACAGACTGTCCAGGAGTTGACCGATGCCCTGATCCAGGTCTGGGAGGAGATCCCTCAGGAGACCATCCGTCGTCTCATCAGGAGCATGCCCAGACGTTGTAGGGAGTGCATACAGGCACGTGGAGGCCACACACACTACTGAGCCTAATTTTGAATCGTCTTGAAGAATTTCCACAGAAGTTGGATCAGCCTATGTTCTCATTTTCCACTTTGAGTATGATTCTGAATCCAGACCTTAATGGGCTAATGATTTTGATTTCCATTGATCATTCTTAGGTTATTTTGCTCTAAACACATTCCTCTGTCTAATAAATAAAGATTTTCTGCTGAAATATTTCATTCATCGAGGTCTATATTGTGTTTTTAGGTGTTCCCTTTATTTTTTGAGCAGTATATATACAGTGCACCCGGAAAGTATTCACACCCCTTCACTTTCCCCACATTTTGTTATGTTACAGCCTTATTCCAAAATGGATTAAATTCCTTTTTCTTCTCATCAATCTACACACAATACCCCACAATGACAAAGTGAAAAAGGTTTTGTAGAAATTTTTGCAAATTTATTAAAAATAAAAAACTGAAATATAGCATGTACATAAGTATTCACACTCAGTACTTGGTTGAGGCACCCTTGGCAGCGATTACAGCCTCAAGTCTTCTTGGGTACGAAGCTACAAGCTTGGCACACCTATATTTGGGGTATTCATCCCATTCTTCTCTGCAGAAGATGGGGAGCGTCGCTGCACAGCTATTTACGGGTCTTTCCAGAGATGTTCAATGGGGTTCAAGTCTGGGCTCTGGCTGGCCCACTCAAGGACATTCACAGACTTGTCCCGAAGCCACTCCTTCGTTGTCTTGGCTGTGTGCTTAGGGTCGTTGTTGTGTTGAAAGGTAAACCTTTGCCCCAGTCTGAGGTCCTGAGCGCTCTGGAGCAGGTTTTCATCAAGGATCTCTCTGTACTTTGCTCCATTCATCTTTCCCTCGATCCTGACTAGTCTCCCAGTTCCTGCCGCTGAAAAACATCCCCACAGCATGACGCTGCCACCACCATGCTTCACTGTAGGGATGGTATTAGCAAGGTGATGAGAGGTGCCTGGTTTTCTCCAGACGTGACGTTTGGCATTCAGGCCAAAGAGTTCAATCTTGGTTTCATCAGACCAGAGAATCTTGTTTCTCATGGTCTGAGAGTCCTTTAGGTGCTTTCTGGCAAACTCCAAGCGGGCTGTCATGTGCCTTTTGCTGAGAAGAGGCTTCCGTCTGGCCACTCTACCATAAAGGCCTGATTGGTGGAGTGCTGCAGAGGTGGTTGTCCTTCTGGAAGGTTCTCCCATCTCCACAGACAAATGCTGGAGCTCTGTCAGAGTGACCATTGGGTTCTTGGTCACCTCCCTGACCAAGGCCCTTCTCCCCCGATTGCTCAGTTTGGCTGAGCAGCCAGCTCTAGGAAGAGTCCTGGTGGATCCAAACTTTTTCCATTTACGAATGATGGAGACCACTGTGCTCTTCGGGACCTTCAAAGCTGTAGAATTTTTTTGTACCCTTCCCCAGATCTGTGCCTCGATACAATCCTGTCTCGGAGGTCCACAGACAATTCCTTTGACTTCATGGCTTGGTTTCTGCTCTGACATGCACTGTCAGCAGTGGGACCTTATATAGACAGGTGTGTGCCTTTCCAAATCGTGTCCAATCCATTGAATTTACTACAGGTGGACTCCAATCAAGATGTAGGAACATCTCGAGGATGATCAGTGGAAACAGGATGAACCTGAGCTCAATTTTGAGTGTCATAGCAAAGGGTGTGAATACTTAAGTACATGCAATATTTCAGTATTTCATTTTTAATAAATTTGCAAAAATTTCTACAAAAACTTTTTCACTTGGTCATTATGGGGGAATTGTGTGTAGATTGATGAGAAAAAAAAGGAATTTAATCCATTTTGGAATAAGGCTGTAACATAACAAAATGTGGGGAAAGTGAAGAGGTGTGAATACTTTCCAGATGCACTGTATATATATATATATATATATATATATATATATATATATATATATACACACACACATACACACACACACACACACACATTATATACATATAGTACACACACACACAAACACACACACACACTACTATAGTTCCACTCCATCACAGAGCAGGGAAATAACTGTGGATTAATAGATGAATGTATAAAGAAAAGGGGAATTTGAAGTTGTGCACCACGACCGGGCTGTGATTTGAACAGCACCTTTACTTGAAGGACATAAATCATAAAGTAATTTGACACAGAGAACAGAAAACATATTACCATAAATGAATAGAAAAGACCAGTTTTATCAATTTGAATCTGTCTGCTTGATTAGCAATGCTATGGTTGCAACACATGAAGACAACACTAACAAAAAAGGGAAAATGCCAAAGGGTACAAATTTCCTCATTACAAAACTAAAACGTCATCACAAACACATAGAATAGGCCATTCCTAAAAAGTGGCAAATGACAGCAAATTAACCAACAATTAACATGAAGTATAAACCAACTGAACCAACATCTATTTTGGCAAAACTACACATTCACCCCTTTTTGCGATCAAATCAAAATGCAGAGTAAAACATAACGTATCCAACTGAAAGTTGTACGCTTTCTTCACACGACAGCATCTGTGATTCAACAGTAACATAACGGAACGGAAACATTTGGTATAATGAAACTGGGAGGTGAGCAATTATCTGTTTTTGTTTTTTGTGTTTTTTTTTTAAGTGACGTGCATCAAAAATCTTAAAAGGAAAAAACATTGGTTTTCAGTGACAGCCAGTTCATGACAGGTACATGTAAAAATGTAAAAATGTTCTTTATGCATGCTCAGTAATCCAGGTAAGAAAATCACAGAAAGTTGTTGAATCAGTTCGTCTGGACACAGCGTTTATCGACAGAAATGTTTCACCTCTCATCTAAGTGCCCTCTTGAGTCTCAAGTGACTGCAGGTACCCCCACCCTCATAAACCATACAGTGGCATAACGAATGAAAACAATGACCGGTTTCATATGCAAATAGGCGTGACCATTAACTAGTTTCAATGGCTCTGTGTACTATTCACAGAAGATAGTGGAATAGTTGCAATCACAGCATTGTAAGATGGTGACAGATGTACTCTTACCCCCCCACCCCGGTTCAGGGATGGTCATTCCTCCTTCCTCACATAGATGGCCTCTTTGGCTCCCGGTTCAAACCAGTGCTCCTTGATAGGGGCTGTGATTGCAACTATTCCCCAATCCTCTGTGAATAGTACACATGGCCATTGTAGCTGTAGTTAATGGTCATGGTAGTCTGTAGTCTGCATATGCAACCGATCATCGTTTTCAGTCGTTATGTAACTGTTGTTTATAAGGGTGGGGACCACCTCCGGTCAGTTTAGACTGACGAGTGATGAAACATTTCTCGCTCACTACACATTGCGCCCACATGAACTGATTCAACTTTCTTCGATGTAAAAACGTCAGGTAGTGAGTGACCTAAAGGCTATGAGCTTGTCTAAGACATAGAAGAAATCTTAACGTAAAAAAAGGCACACGAATTGAATGCTTAAAGTCAAACTAATGGAATGCAAAAAAAACAAAAATTAATGTAAAACATTTTTGTTTCACCAAAAGAGGGAGGAACAGGGACAATTTAGCAGTTAAGTGCTCATTTAAGTCCAGAGCACAAGTTTATATGGTTGGAAAAAAAACAAAAACAACAAAAGACATTCAAATATTTCCTTCAGTTGTCCATTCCCTTTTGCAGTGTTGGGGAGCCATACGTAGTATCTTAGACCGCATCTAATCAGTAACAAAACACAAAAGAGCTTCCACCCTCCTTTTCTTAAAGTGAAGACAGAGGAAACGGACATGTCATAGTCAACACCAATGAGTCATCTGGGCAAATGGTGAGGAAGTTTAGGGACAATGTGATGCCGATATGTAGCCTGGCAGCTCGACCTACAATAGCATTAGATACAGCTAGCAGGCTAGCACCTTCACAATTATAAATAAGATGTGGGGCACGATGAACTGTCCTCAGGACATTTTTCCGATCTGGATCTTCTTCCAGGCTTCTGAGGCAGTGAATATACAAGAGTCAATGATGCCTGCTACTGTGAAAGTCCCTCCAATGATGGCACAGATCTGGGGAGATAAACGTCCCTCAAGTTAATCCCACCACAGGAAATTACATTTCACTCCCTCGTCTCTATATTATTCTGTGGAGTGTTTTCCTCATCTAGATCAAAGGTCTTAGTATAGTAGGTGTTGTCCACTGTACAGAATGCAACTGTGACTGTAAAGCCCTCTGGGACTAAACTGGTTTCGGGCTACACAGATAAATAGGACTTGACTTAAAATATGAGTATTAAAGTAGCTGCGTCCTCTGACAATTTTTGTGTGCAATGATTACACAACATTACCACTGACACGCAAGTATGAGCTGGAGTCCAGCAATGTATCCATCACATTTCCACTCACAAGCTTGAACCCTGACTCATAATCACGTTGCTGTGTACAGTCATCTCCTTACCACACCTTAAGTCATCACAAAACAAATTCACATGCAATACAAATGAGGTTGTAACTCATCAGTTAGGCAGCCACGGTTCTCTTAGCAAAGTTATGAACAAGCCACGCATAAATTAGTGGTTAAACAGGACACAAAGAGGAGTGTCTGAAATTAGAATATATATGTAACTCACGGTTGTAATGAAGCGATAGAACGGCTGTCTCCTCTCTGTATACTTGACTGTGATGGGACTGAGGTCGTACCTGAACCAAATGGCCGGGATGATTCTTCCTGTGTGGCTATAGGCTACATATTCCTATAGGGGCGAGACAAACAAGGATGTGATAGAAAAATACATTTAGAATGGAATTCCTATTTTTATTAACTATGTTGTTCATTTAACTTACTTCGTTTAATAAAGTGGATTACAGAAATAGTTACTATCACCATTAAAATGATAATTAAGGTTATTTTGGTGTTTATCAGAGAGCAACACTGATAAGATGCCAAAGATGTGTTCCTCCGTCAAACTCGCATATGTTTCATTAAAATCAGTCATAATTACAATACGGTATCTAATTAACCAAGAGAAGGCTTCACAGCTGCTACTACATATGTAACAATATGATACCATGTTAGTCACAGACTTACAATTTCTTGAATTACATAATACATTTTTGCACCGTCTAATTCTTCTACAGCTACACATTTAACTATTTTTACTTATCAAAAATTATGGGGGCTTGTGGCCCAAGTAGTGATGTGAAAATTGCAGAATATTTGTATTAGAGATTTTGGAAGATTCTGCCCAGGCCCTCATAATTTGCATTATTATTACACATTTCAAACCCAGCTGTCCATCAAGGGAATTCTAGGAAGTGTGTTTATGGTTTGTTGACATCTTGCAGTGTTTCCAGTAGTCAGGGCTGAGCATTCAGATCCGGATGAGTGAACAAGTTAAGAGGGAGACATGGCAACACATAGGATGGCCATATGTTGAGATGGTCTTGTTGCTTCCATGACTTAAACAAAAACATCATGGTGGTGTAACCTAAGAGAAAACATGACAGCGGAGTCCAGAACAGAGCTCCATAGGGACACCGCACCTTGTTGGCTACTGTATACTGGTATGAGAATCTCTGTTTGCCTGCAAGGTCTTCATAAACCGTTGGGACAATCTTCAATATATAGTCATGTGAGGCCAGAGCTGCAAGAGAAAAAAAAAGTATATTGAGATGAGTATTGTCTCTTAAATTCTCTAAATAAGGTAAGACTTGAATGACGTAAAAGGCCAAAACCTTTCAATTTTGCGTTCAATCACAGCTATCTTAGTTCCCCATTCAAACTGACTGCATTAACCACCCACTAGCTGTCTCATGCCTACACCATTCTATATCAGTGATCAGCCTTGCTCACATGAGACATATTTCAACACAGCAGGCTCATTATGATGCGTGGAGATGTACAGATAGAGCACGCATACGTACGATTTGACGCAAGCCTGTCTGCGCCCCCTAACGCATTGAAGGCACCTTGGACTTTCTGTACCTGCGTGAAAACAACAGGGAAAGAAGTGGAGAATTTAAACGAGATGGATCTTATCTGCCTACTACCAACCTGTGTGTGTGTGTGTGTGTGTGTGTGTGTGTGTGTGTGTGTGTGTGTGTGTGTGTGTGTGTGTGTGTGTGTGTGTGTGTGTGTGCTTGTGGATGTTTAACAGTGTCTGATTCAGGGCGAGATAGGCAGGTAGTGAATAGAGTCCTGACCTGAAGCTTTTCTCCAAAGGCAAGCTTGTGGATGGTGTGGGTCATGTCAGGGCTCTGGGGCTGCGCTGTTGCACTGTGTGTGGACACATGAAAATTTCCTGGTACCTGAGGGCACGGATGCGCACACACACGCAGAAACACGTACACACACGCACGCACACATACACACACGCACAAGTCAGGTCAGTCAGTGGCAAAAGCAGCACGAGTCATGTAACACATTTAGTTTGTTAATGACCCAGGTAGCATACAAAGTCTTATGGAAATTAGTAAGTTCTTTTCTTCCACAAGGATAAACATCTGACCACCTTAAATGTTCCACAAACTGCCCATTATTCCACAGTTGCTTAACTCTCTACTTCTTCAGCTTGTTCATTTAACCAAGTAAGAGCAGTGACTGTAACTACTTCTGGGTTAATCATTTTATACGTACTGGAAAGAGTGACGCAGAAGTTGTCACTAGAACAAAATGGACTTATGGAGTCTTGACTATACACTCTCCCTATAAATCCTATTTGGCCTTAAACTCAAGTCCAAGACAGATAAACACAATATAATTCAATAGGTTATGTTTCACATAGATCTTATTTTGACCCATTATAACCCAATTACTGGGGACCACATGGTACAAGTGCTTCCTACGGCCAGTGTTGTAGTACTCGAGTTCAGGACTCGGACTCGAGCCCGACTCGAGTCCTGATTTTTAGGACTCGTGACTAGAATTTGACTTGAGCACTGATGACTCGGACTCAAGCACTGACTGCATTAGGACTCGGAAGTTGGAGATGAGGACTCGAACTTGTTAACTGATGAAGACGTTTTTTTTTTTTGTTAGTCGTTTTGTAACAGGCCCTAATAATTTGGCATAAGATATTGATAGCTATATTAATACCATAACATCATTCAATTTCGTGCAAGGGCAGGCACGTGTGTTCCACCTACATGCGGATTCACGTGCATACCCTCATGTTCAGTAACATTTAGTGCTAAGATGCCTAACTCAAACTCGACTCACACTCAACCTTGATGACTCAGACTCGGACTCAGGTAATGGGGACTTGACTTAGACTCGACTCGGACTCTCCTTTAGGGACTCGGACTTGAACACTGGGGACTCGAGACTCGACTTAGACTCGAGGTTTAGTGACTCGACTACAACACTGCCTATGGCGGACAAGCTATCCTAATCTAGTTAAAAGACACAAAGAAAATACTTAGAAAATGACCAGAATTGTGCGCTTTGTGGAGTGATGCCAGGCCTTACTTTGTTGATGGTGAATTCCCCCTCAAAGCGGCAACCATAGCCTTGGTTGAGAGGAATCTTCATTGAGTTGTCTATGTGGCCGACCTCATGACGACCCATTTCATCCTGGATGTCCAAACCCACCACTGAGGAAACAAGCAGAGGTGGGCAAAGAGGGGTGAAAGAAAGGGAGGAGAGAAGGGAAAATGGAGTGGAGGTGGAAAATCAAAATAAACAAAAGGGAGAAAATATTATGTAGCAAAGCAGTCACATCATCTGTTGAACCCAGACTTGGCACATAAAAATGAACAAAACAACACTTCATAATCCCAGGAAGAGAGTTAAAACATCAGTGTTGAGTATTACCCACAGTTTGAACAAATAAAAATGTCCAAACCCAGCAAAAGAATGCAAGTGAAATGAAAACAATTGAACTCAAACAGCATTATGAATGAAAAATCATACTGAGAAACTGGTGCATGCATTTTTTGTTAATAGTAGTCTTCACAATTGCAATGCATTGCTGTCAGGATTACCCATGAAACCCACAAAGCAGTAAAAACTGGTTCACAACACTGTGGCTGGTGTACCAACACCAACAGAGAAAAAAATGTCCCATCACTCCTATTCTGACATCTCTTCACTGGCTGCAACCAAGTGCAAGGATAGATTTTACGATCCTTACACTTATTTAGAAATCTTTTAATGGACATGGTGCGGTCTACATATATGCTATGCAAACATGTTCCTGGCAGGGCCCTCAGATCTAAAGACAACAGTCTCACTATTCCAAGATGATGAGCGAAGACTCATTGGAACCAAGAACTGCCGCTTCACTCCTAACTTTTACTCAAAACACATATTTTAATTGGGCTTTCACAGACGGTAACCCCTTCTACTTCTTTTTTTGTTGATTTTTTCTCCCCAATTTTACCTGTCCAATTACCCAACTCCTCCGAGCCGTCCTGGTCGCTGCTCCACCCTCTCTGCCGATCTGGGGAAGGCTGCAGACTACCACATGCCTCTTCCAATATATGTGGAGTCGCCAGCCGCTTCTTTTCACCTGACAGTGAGGAGTTTTGCCAGGGGGGCGTAGCGCGTGGGAGGATCACGCTATTCCCCCCAGTTCCCCCTACTCCCCGAACAGGTGCTCCAACCGACCAGAGGAGGCGCTAGTGCCGCGACCAGGACACATCCACATTCGGCTTCCCACCCGCAGACATGGACAATTGTATCTATAGGGACGCCCAACCAAGCCGAAGGTAACACAGGGATTCAAGCCGGCGATCCCCATATTGGTAGGCAACGGAATAGACTACCATGCTATGCCCTCAACCCCTTCTAATCGTTAGGCTAGCTGTTAATCTGCTGTTTATCCACTATGACCTCTTGTCTATTTCAATATCAGCAATATTATTTAGATTATGGTCCTTCTATTTTGTCATTCTTTTATATTTTACCTACTCCATTTGATCAATATTAAATTTGTTATCATCCATCTGTCTATCTATATATCCATCCATTCTGCTTACATTACTTTCTTTTCATCTGTGCACTTTCACTGAATGTACAGTGCGTTGCATTTTAAACAAATTAAGTTTGATTCAGAGATAGCGCAAAGCTGACAAAAGAGATGCTGACCTGTCCAAACAGACTATCTAACCTCCTACCTAACTTGACCGCATCACTCAGCCATGCTTGCTCTATTTTTTCCATCTATACTTGAGCCTGCTCTCTCTCCGTCATTCTCTCTTCTGCCCCCCCACCCCAGCTCCTGCCCTCCAACCGGTTGAAGGGGGACTGCTTTCTGTTGGCATGTTGGCAGTGGCCTATTTTCAGAGCGCCGCCCTTTGCGCGGGCTCGGGCAAGTGGAGAGGGGTATCTGCTGGATGTGTGTTGAACTCGCCACATGCTGTCTGTCTGCCCTCTGACATTTGAAGCGAGTTCAACCCCATCCACCCCAACGACACTCTCAAAATACAGCACACTGACATAAGCCAGTCTACCAATGTGCTGGCTGTTTCTCCATTTTAAGACATTCGACATTCACAGCCGGCCCATGATAAAAGGATCTGGTTATTAGGTTATTGGACACGTTTCTGCTTTTCCATGAAGCCACATATCAAGTGCAAGTGTTGGCAATCCATAAAGGTCATTAGAGGGAGGTAGTCCAACTCTGGAACAACTTAAAGGAAAAACGGTAAAGTGAGACGGAAATGACACCTTTCCATAACGAAATGATACTCTGACTTACTTTGCAAGTAAATTTTGTTCATGATAGATGTTTGGCAGGCAGTAAAATGTACAAAATGAACTTTGGGAAAGCTTAGCGGTGTTGGTGTTGGAGCAGAAATCTGTTTTCAAATTCATAAAGACGTTTTGGGATGATTGGACAAATGTAGTGAGTAGACATTTATATCTACTATACATTTCTGTTTAGGGTCTAAAGTGTGCAAAACTACTATGCTAACAATTATCAAGACATTTTATAGAGTTTAATGGGATACAGCCATAATATGGGCAATCTTTGCTCCCACAAGTGAGGTATTTTTTCTTTTTCTTTTTTTCTTTAAAAAAACACATGCTCCACAGCTGTGTGTCTGGATGCCAAAGGATCTCGCTCACTCACACACACAAATCTGGACCCAATTTTTCCCTAACATTTATTAGCTATGCCATTTTTGGAGATTGCTTGACTGATTTTTGTGTTTTATGCTGCTCAAGCCTCAGGCATGTGGGCTCAGATGTTTAGGAGTGCAGCGTGTGTGTGTGTGTGTGTGTGTGTGTGTGTTACAGTTGTCTGTGTAATTTGTCATTAGGCATAGTTTCTTAGGGGAGTCATAAGGAGTAAATAACCAGTGACCGCTTCTCTATCCTGGCATGGCTTGCTGGGCCTGCCCACCTCTGACATCACAGTACAGTAGAGGAGCCAACAGAGGCAACAGTGTGTCAGACACAGATCATGATTGTATCACAGTTCTAGATCAATCAGATAAGTGGGACGAGGAAAAAAAACACTCTAGTACAGGCCTAGTGTTATCTAAGACTGGAAAAATCATTGTTCACATCACAGCCAGGTAAACAAACCATTTGTGCGGTTTGACACGATTGTTCTATAAGGAGAGTGTCATTTGTCCTCATTAACATGTCATACTGAAAGATAGCGCAGGGTAACGAAAGAGGATAAAAAGCAGCAGAAGAAACACTGCAGTAGCTTGTAGGAAATACAGAGGATAAAAAGTGTTGAAAAAAACCAAACATGGTACATTTAGACATGGAGTGTAATACAGTTAAGAGTGTAAAAGTATATTTAATATATGTATGTATATATATATACTCACAATCACAGTGTAAGTTTGGCAAACTGATGTTTAAACTCACATCTATCTTCCCACCACTGTCTTTATCAGGATCATCCACATATAGTTCATTTACACTGTCAACAGAGGATGAACAAAGACAATAGTTAAATGAAACGAATAACAATTTAACAAAAGGAGAAGACACATTGACACACAACGACAAAAATGCGAACATTTTTCCTACGAACAATTTACAATAAGGGTTTTAATGGAAATTGTCCTTTAACGTGTTCTTTTTTCCCTTTTACTCAGCACCAAATCAGTTTGGGATTCATCTTGCACACATTTCAGGAAAAAAAAAAAGTATCGGTGCATTGTTGTCAACGTCATTTCCTTCCTGTCACTCCCTTCTTAAGTCATCCCCTCTCACACAGCGCCGAGAGGCTGACGCATACACACAGCCAATTTCCTAACAGAAAATTGACTCCATTCATTGGTTACGACACTAGACCAATAGAGTGCATCATAATAAGGGCAATGACATTCATGATTGAGTCCCAGTCTTGCGTATTTCAGGCCGGACACAGACTTGTGGCGACAAAAGTTCTCTTATTTGTTGTTGACTGTGTTTCAGTGGCAGGATATTAAGAGATGAGTGGTAATTTACAGGTTTAGTATAGTGGTACCTACATTTCAGTGGCTATGAACCCTGTCAGTTCAGACAGGAACAGGAAGAACATGAAGACACAGCAAAGGATGGATACTGTGGACGAGAGAAATAAAAAAATTTTATCAGAGTGAAAAAGTATGCCCTTTTAAAACCAAAACGGGTCAATCTTGTTTTACAAAAGGGTATTAAGGCATAGTTGCATTAAGTTATTGTCCAGACAAAGTTAGCTGTGCTTTTCTACCATTTGCAAAAGCCTGACCTAATTATTGACTTCAATGAAATTACAGCAAAGTCATAAAAGTGTTCTGTAAAGAGCTATGCTTAACTAGTGGTGTTAAGTCTGCCAATTAAACTACTTTTTAAAAGGCCCCCTCTGTGATTAATCTTTAATAGGAACGCAGCAGGCAGCCATTACAACATATCTCTTTTAGAAAGGGTGAGCTCATGCTAAATACGTTCTACAAACAAGTCATTTTGGGTTTCCTTTTAGACCACTCACATTCTGACAATCACCGAGACCAAAAATGGCTCCTTTGGAGGAGCGCCTCTGCAGCGGACTTCTCAAGTCTAGTGTCAGGATGCTGAACCTCAAATAACATGAAGTGTGGTTGAATTTTAGCCGAGGGAAGGAAAGCACCTAAACGGAGAAATAGTAAGGATGTCCCTTTCCCTTATTCTTGTTTCCAATGTCTCAAAATAATCACCCGAAGGACCAAGTCAAAAATTGTCACGTGTTCACCAATATAAATAGGGGAAGTAACTGATCCAAGTCTGCACAAGTGTAGTCTATCGCCATTATGAGTGGCCGCCTGAGTCAGAAAACTCTCTCTCAGCAGGTGAGGCTTGTTTGTGTGGCGACCGTCTCCTAGGATCACACTGGTCACATGATCACTGTGGTTGGAAGG
The DNA here is from genome assembly GCF_029633865.1 of Lampris incognitus. Taxonomy (NCBI): domain Eukaryota; kingdom Metazoa; phylum Chordata; class Actinopteri; order Lampriformes; family Lampridae; genus Lampris; species Lampris incognitus. The sequence continues at coordinate 20,712,795 of NC_079211.1, forward strand.
GCGTCGCGGAACGACCCGTGGCTCGGTTAGGGCTTACACAAGGTAATGTTTAACTAAGACACAACAATGGGGAGTGTCGCTATGACACATAGGCCGCCATTTCAGGTTCATCAAAGGACACGTAATTCTTCCCAGGCCTCAAAGGGCACGTTACTGGAAAGGGGTAACTGTGGACTAATGGGTTACTGAACTCAACTAGAGAAGCTCCACAATGGAAAAACTGAATAGGCAAATCATCAGTAAACATCCAACATGGGTGGTTTCACTAAACTTAAGACCTAACTCATCTTTCCCGCTGTTCACATTGCTGTATTTACAGCAGATGAAAATCACACTCGACTCTGTTGTATTGAAGTAGTTGGGGATAAAACAAACAAATGCCTTTATGTGCTGCAAGCCTTTATCTGACGAGGAGGCTCTCCTGAAAATGTTGAATCATCTTACTCAATGCCAGGATTAAGTGTCACAGTGTATCATGTATTCTCAGTAAACAAGTAACCTCACCAATACAAATACGGGTTTTGGTTTGTTTTTTTTCCCAATAAAATGTGCTGATCTTACCGACTAAGGCAGTCTCTTTTGGATACAAGCATGTAGGAGAATTTAAGGAGAACAGAAAGGATTGCAAATAATTACAGTGATGAAAAACCCTGCCAAACAATGATTTAATGGGTTAAATCCTATTAAGAAAAGTATGATACAAGGGAACCACGAGCCAAAAACAGCAGTATTGTCCAAAGTTAATACCGGAAAAAAGTACTCGTGGAATGCGGGCCTCAAAAATAACAAAAGGCAAGGGGTAAAACCTTTGGTCTTTTGTGAAAATGCTTGAGGTCATCTCATTATGTGAGTGTTCCCTGTTGTGGGGGAAAAATATTAACTTTGACCTAATACATAAATCAACCCAATGCCCTCGCTTCTGGATAGAGGCCTGGAGTGGATGTAGACAGGAAGGGTGTTAACTGTTCACAGGAATAACTCCTGTAATGGGGCACATTCATTCACAAACTCAATATCTTCCTTTCAAACTAGGGCAGGCATTTGTAATCAATTTGGACTTGGACAACGTTTGAAGTAAGAAAAAAGTCCATGACACAGATCTCAAGCCGTTGTAACATTAACAACAGTTTTTGTGAGTGGGATTCAATCTTTTGTCCAACGCCGCACAGTCATCTGGGTTGGGTTGATGAATAATCAATACTAGTAACTCACTCAGAAGAGGAAACTTGATCATCAAACATTCTGTGCCCTCCCGAGCGGTGAATAATCAATGTCAACCTCAGTTATACAATGACTTATTGACAGCAAACAGGAAAACACATGATCTAACAGGAAAGGCAGGAATGGTTTGGGTGCCTGTGGCGATGACAGAGGATGATCGTTAACATTCCTGCCATAGTACTGGTGCCTGAACAGGTACTGAAAAAATGTTCATACCCTTAGAGCTTAGAGTACACCGCTTAAACTATGACAGGTAAGTACTTAAATTACAGCGAGTAGTTCCTCCCCCTGTTAAACGGTTCCTCTCCACCCCCCCCCCACCCCACCCCTTTTTTTCTCCCCAATTGTATCCGGCCAATTACCCCACTCTTCCGAGCCGTCCCGGTCGCTGCTCCACCCCCTCTTCCAATCTGGGGAGGGCTGCAGACTACCACATGCCTCATTTGATACATGTGGAGTCGCCAGCCGCTTCTTTTCACCTGACAGTGAGGGGTTTCTCCAGGGGGATGTAGTGCGTGGGAGGATCACGCTATTCCCCCAGTTACCCCTCCCCCCCGAACAGCCGCCCCAACCGACCGACCAGAGGAGGTGCTAGTGCAGCAACCAGGACACATACCCACATCGGCTTCCCACCAGCAGACACGGCCAATTGTGTCTGTAGGGATGCCCGACCAAGCCAGAGGTAACATGGGGATTCGAACCAGCGATCCTCATGTTGGTAGGCAACGGATTAGACCGCTACACTACCCGGATGCCCCCTCTCCGTCGTCTACCTCTGCCTACTTATTTTGACAGAAAAACAGGTTATCTGGGTACTTTCCTATTCACTGCAGTTATCAATAACAAACATGTTAGCTGTTAGCATGTTGCACATGTAACAGACATAGGAAACAGCTCAATTTGCAGAAGCCAGTGTAGCAACACTTTGACACGTTGGCAAGTTTAAAAAGGCGGTAATTCAGCTTTGTTTCAAACTATATGGCTTGGATAGAAATATATGATCCGAGGTAATTTTTTGTGGTTTGTTTTTTTCTCCTTCTGCTCAACTTTAGCTTACCATAAACACAATTAATATTACCTAAATGAAACATAAACATAGAAAAGAAAAATAAAATCAGTAAAATACTTTTTGACTCGGTGTTCCTTGAGGGCTACTCACTGAAAGCTCCTGTATATGTGGGCTGGGTAAGATCTTTTGGCACTTTCCTGTAGATATCGAATCTGTCAGAGATGGAGTTGGGGGAGAAAAGGAGAAAATGCAGTGAGAGGAAAAAAAAAATTAAACAGAAACACTACGTGCTGACAAGGGAGCACATTTTGTACCCATAAGGCTCTGCAATATTACAGAGTAGCAGTGGAATGTTAGTCCTGGATCACAGCCATGACATACAGGCCCAAACACACGCTCACTCTCTCTTTCTCTCTCACACACACGTTCTCTCTCTCTCTTTCTTTCTCTCTCTCTCTTTCTCTCACACACACACACGTCTTGGGATTCTTGTATTGGAACTCTGACTTGATCCCATCAAAGGTCTGTGAACCTCAACTTATACACAGGGATGGATGCACACACACACACACACACACACACACACACACACACACACACACACACACACACACACACAGCAGCAAAAAAAAAAGATGCACAGATAAAGGCCGCAAATAGAGTGACAACTTCATATCCTACGGTCTGGCTTTCCTGGCAACAAGTGGTGAAACTTCAACCCATGCAGTATTTCAGGAGTACGCAGCAGCGTGTGACTTAGACAGTACGAGACGGATAATTTAGACTCGCACCTTTATTTTGATGTTCCTTTCTAAACATCAGGTCGGATATTTTTGGCATATTCGACGTAAACACTCGTTCAACAGCGATTCACAAATAGAGAAGGCTCCTGGCCGCTTCATGCATCCCTCCGTCATAGCAATTGCCTATTTGGGGAGCTAAGGTTTTAAAAAAAACAAGTTATCCATGCTACTCAACTGCAAAACTATTTAGCTCTAAGCAGCCTTGCGCATGTCCTTTTTGGGGATTGAAACATTTTCAACCAAAACTCTCCACCCACTCCTCCTCTCATCTTTCCTTGCACCCCTCTCTCCTCATATCCCTCCAAAACATTCACATCTGTGCACATTTCTTCCAGCGAGCGCTGCCAGCAAAATAATCACAGCTGACGCAATGCAGGGAGGAGGAGGAAGTGGGAGGGAGGGCTTCCTGTCAAGGCCCCGGACATTGCTGGTTCAGTTGTTTTGCCTTAACCGCTTTTCTCACCATCTCTTTCTCCGACTGCACAAGAACCGCAACCCCCCCCCCCCCAAAAAGGTGAATTTAGCCTTTGCTCAACTGGTTTTATCCATAAGAAAACCTTCCTCATTCTTCTCACACCCATCTACAGCCCCCCAGGCCCCCCTACTTTCATCTCTCTACTCATGCTGTTCCATTAGAGTTAGGATCACAGTGTGCTGACGCCTGGTCTGGCAGGATGTTGAGGGCATAACAGACCCCTGTGGTGTAGGAAGGGGAACAGGGAAGGGCCGCTTCGTACAGACTAGGATGAGTGAGCCCATCCACTTCCTTGTTAAGCTATTGTTAAGAGGCCGACCACTTCCTCACCTCCTCTTCACCCTGCAACTCTGACCTAAAACATCATGGCAGGTGGATCAAGCCTTGAGATGAACATATTAAAGAACAATTTTTTTTTAAAAGTTGACACATAAAGCAGCATTAAGTGCCCTTAGCGTCGGAGAGCTATCATCAAACATATTTCTCAGTTTGTGTCACATTTCAGTGTAAATGAATAACCTAATCATAAACTGATATATGCATCCCTCCGACTTTAAAAACAGTCATGTAAACAACTTTATTTGGTTATCGTTACCGGGGTTAGCGTAACCCGAGTACGGCAACTGTGAAACTGCTTACAAAAGGCCACCGGACAGTGAACAGGATGTTGTTTGACAATACAAACATGGGATAACGCCTTTTTGCAGGGAGATGTGAAACATGACTGAATCAGCAAGTAACCAGTTGGGTCTGTGGACCATTGCAAGTGAATACACAGTATTGTTATCAGTTATGTTCACTATACGCTACTTCATTTTCAGCAATCAAAAGAAAGTAAACAATTTAATTTCAAACTTTTAAGGCAAATCAGGAACAGAAAAGATGTGACTGGAGATGGGTAGGTAGATTTTTGGTAGATTTCAAGTCATAAGCTTGAAAAAAAATTGTTGAAGACAATTTGGTCTTTTTGGTGAGTCTCCCCATCAACCATACATAAATTACAAGAGATATCTTTGTGGGTTTCTTTTTAAAATATTGGCTTTTTATTGATGTGCCTCCATCAATACTTATCTTTTCCATTCTTCATTTGTGATAAAAGTTGATTAAGTCGTTCCATGGTTTACTGTTAAAACTGCAGATGTTGAGATAGCATAAGGTGAATGCAACTCACTACAATGCTGATGATCACTTTGCAATGGTTTGCCACTATATAAACAGAAACAACTGGCTCCCCAACAGTTAATCACCAAGACATGGTGGCAAGTAGGAACCCGAGTGTGAAGATGTTCTCCTTTGCAATGATGCTGAAAAGTTGATTGTAAAAACACAAACACGTGCAGAGAAAATAATCAAACACGGGTTGTCTTGGGATTTTCTGTAAATGGGGCTCCATGCAATTGGGGACACTGTATTCCAGGCAGCATCTCTCCGGTAACCATAAGAGATGGAAATTACACAACTGCTTTAAAAGTGAGTGACCTTGGTCAACTGAGTGTATCGTACAAATGAGTCATAGTAAATGAGTGGTAGATTCAGTGTTGTGATTACTGACTGAACCTCGCTTACTTTCAATAGAGGAAGTTCTCACGGATCAGAGGCTGTAGAAGACAAGTTTGTTGTGTGAACGCACTGGTTCTGAGCATTAACGCTCTGAACTATAAATCTGAAAAGCTATTAACATATGTAGCCTAAATTTGTACAAATGTCAAGACCTATCAAGCCAATTAGAGGTCTACTACAGGGCCCAATTTTCTCTTGGGCCTCAAGTTCGTGTTATTACGTCAAGGATTATCAAAACTGTGACCCCCCCCCACTCATCTCCATGAAGTACATTTGAAGAGGACACACTTTTTGACCGTCACAATTACACTAAATGACGTCCATCAGCTATCGCTATTAACTGGAAATCGATATACTAACACTAGGAAATTATCACGGGCCATCACAAAACACTGTCACCATCATGCTTAATAACATTTCACAACTTTGCATTTTTAGAATAGGCTGCTTGATACCTACATGTCAAGACAAGTCATCATCTGATGCAAGCGTTACGATTGGGCACATAGCCTAATCCACCAGCGCCTTCATTCATTCATTCATTAGCATCCCCGTACTATCTATCATGTTGACTATTCTGAATGAAGTTGCTTTTCATCTGCGTAGAGATGAAACTGCTGCTCCAGTTCCATTCATGAATGAAAAAAGTTAGTCTGTTGTAGTCTACTGCGACTAACTGCAGTCTTATTACCATAATTACAGCCGCTTTATAGAAGAACAACAAATGGTAATATATATATATCTGACAGACACACACATTCTATCATGTCTAATCAATGTACCAAGAGTAAAACAGTAAATACCTAGGTCTGCTAAAACTACTTTGTTTCATGTCTGCCCTGATTTGAAAAATCTTGAAACCAAATATGCGTGGATTTCTTCTGGGTGCTCCGGTTTCCTCCTACAGTCCAAAGACATGTAGGTCAGGTGAATCAGACTTACTAAATTGTCCCTAGGTGTGAATGTGTCTGCCCTGAGATGGACTGGTGACCTGTACTTTACCACCCTCTGCCCTATGTCTGCTGGGATAGGTTCCAGCATCCCGTGACCTAATTAGGATAAGCGGCTTGGAAAATGGATGGATGGATGAAACCAATTATTGTGCAACTGTACAAAGACTTAAACTTATTTATATTTAAGACATGATTCCATCTTTGGTTAGGAGGACCCAATGAGATTAAAAAGGGGGGGGAAAGCAGGACAGCTAACACTGAAAGAGAGGCTGTGAGCTTTTCAAACAAAATATTTTGCCAAGAAAAAATAAACAAGATATTGTAAAAAAATGTTACTTATTAACTATTACTTGTTAACTATTAACTTATTAACTCTCTCTCTTCTCTCTCTCTCTCTTCTCACTATAGAAATACTATTAATAAATATTGAAATAACCTTAAATAGGAAATTAATATGCTGATATTATTTTGAAAAACATAGATTGTAATATGCCTTCAAATATGTCCATGACTGATTTAAAATTTTCCCTAATCATTTCTTTCGAGCACTGTTCAAGGAATCATTTTACTGGCCGACAGTTATCAATGCAACAGGGAAATACATACAATGCTAATGTATGGTGGTGCTGTATGGTATGGTAACAGAATGTAAACTGTCTCTTATTTGTTTGCCTACTATTGACCAAAGTGCCACCACACCCTGATCACAGTCTCACCTGCAGCCTTGCCCAAGCTAAGTCAGTGTCTTTGTTCCATAAATCTATACCACAAACACATTCTAGTGAGGCAAAAAACCTCAGGCTGCCTATGCTGCAGGAAGTCATCAGCTACTTGTCACAACAGTTTGAAGGGACCATTATGCAAACGTTTACTGTGTACTGTGCCAATACCTTATCATCTATTCTCCTTAGGGTGTGCACTATTTGCAGTCTCACAAATGGGATAGCTATGTAGTTTTTATCTCTATTGGTGCTGTGAAGTCCACGCACGAGACAAGTACAGCTCTAAAGTGGTCAAAGAAGGTGGAATCAGTTCATCTGGATACAACGTTTATTGACAGATACGTTTCATCACACAACTAAGTGACATCTAAGATGTCCCCTTAGTTGAGTGATGAAACTTATCTATCCATAAATGTTTCAGATGAATTGATTCAACCTTCTTCGATTCTCTTACCTGGATTATTGAGCATGCAGCAAGGCAGCTCTCAAGTGGCTTTCTATCTGCTAGGTGCATTTATTTGACTATTCATTGACTACACAAAAGCATTGCCAATTTTGACACTTCGGGGCATTGTTCAGTGGGGCAGGGTCGAGATGTAGAGCTTTAACAAACGGGGCTAAAATTAGATTAAAACTGCCATTTGCCAATAAACCACGAAGCAATGACATAACAACGTTTACAGAAAGCTTCGTCTTTGAAGCGAGCTGAATAATTTGCAAATTTGGCAATTATTTGGGCTTGGTGGGGAAACCTCCATTTGCGAAATAGCAGAGAAGTTGCCTAAAACGATTACAACAGCCACGAGAAAAAGAAGGGGGGAAGAAAAAAAACAAAACATCAGCATCTAAATCAATTCGTGATGACTGTTAAACATTTACTGTATTTTAAGTTTGACAGCACTCGTGTAAGATAACAAGGGTTTCTCGAACGTTGATTCATCCATGCACACAGACACCAAAGTGCTACGAGTGTCACAACGTCACTACGACCAAAACAAACTGGAGCCCCATACTTACCTCCTAACATCGAAAGGCATGATGTTGGGTTTTGTTTTTTCACTTTTGATAAAATGATTATTGACTGAATCCAGAGTCAAATGGGCAACCGTGAGGCTCTCTTCAACGCTACCGGTTGTTCATCAGTACCGGGGTGACGTCAGCTTAGGACGCTTTGCAAAATTCGATTGGTCGAGAGCTGCTTCCGGTTTAGTGTGCTTCTACTTCCTCCGGCAGTGTTGATTTTTATGTATAACTTTATGTATTTTCTATATTTATTTGAACGATTCGTTGGGCTGGATTGGACTTTTGCGCCTTGTTTTTATTATTAGAATATTGGAAAAACAGTCAGCGTTAAAATAATGTTAATATGATGATGGATATATTCTCAGAACAAAACTAAACGAGATTATCTCAACGCAATACTCAGCATATACACCAAGGTTAATATCCTCTGTTTATATTTGTAAGTTTACCAATGCCATGCTTTTATTTATATTACTACTTACAATATGCTTTGGTAAAAATTCACTGCTTTGTCATTTTCTTCGTCTGCACTACAGCTTTTTAATGTGAACACAGCACTCCACCTAGTTACCCTTAGCGTGCGCGTGCGCGTGCGTGTGTGTGTGATTTACTACAATGTTTAATCTTCTGTCCAATACTCTGGAACATGTGCATAATCATGTTTGTTTATTTACAGTGTTTCCGTATTCATACTAACCTTCATTATTACCGTTTGACCTCCCATAGCCTCAACCTTTTAGCCGTTGCTGTTGTATACTGTGTATTATGTATACAACAGCTCACATGTTTGTTTGTTTTTCTCTCTGAATGATGTCTTCTCCTTTCTCTTTCTCTGTGAATGGTGTCATGTGAGTGTCCCTTGTGTGCACGTGCAGTCGGTTCTCCTCCCAGGTCTCCGTGGTGATGGTCACCGCTTGGACGCTGCCTGCCATTCCCCTCATCACATTTTCTTTTTATAAATCCATGTTTTGTTTTTTTTACACGATGATGCTGGTCTCGTGGCTTGGTTCCTGGACTGTTCCGATGGCGTCTGGGCTCTACTTGGCATCCTGCACATCATATTCGTCATAAATTTTATAAGTCCATTATAATTGTGTTATCCTCTTTCAATGTTGTATTGTGTAAATTGTGTAAACACAGCATTCATTGCACGTTGTCCGTCTTGGGAGAGAGATCCCTCCTCTGTTGCTCTCCCTGAGGTTTCTTCCTATTTTTTCTCCCTGTTGAAGGGTTTTGAGGCAAATTTGTGATATTGGGCTATACAAATAAAATTGATTGATTGATATCTGGTGTTGGGTCATGTGAGCACAAGTTCATATGGCGCCTTTGTTCCTTATCGATTAACTCCTTTGATGGCCCTGTGATGGCCTGGTGGCTGTCCAGGGTGTCTCCCTGCCTGCCGTCCAATGAATGCTGGGATAGGCTCCAGCATCCCCGAGACCGGGATAAGCGGTTTGGTTAATGGATGGATGGTACATGTGAGCCAAATTGAGACAAAGTCCTTGTAGACGAAAAGATATTTGGCCAATACATCTCATTCTGATTTCGATTTTGAGAAATAGGAAATTATGGATGTTAAAAAAGACAACAACAACAACAGTTGGAATGTAATTGGTAAAATAACTGACCTTTAGATTGGGCAGGCCTCTCTATGGCAATGATCTTGCAATTGTATTCTAATTTTATCCATTTATCTGTCAATTTTATCCAGTGTGACTTGCAGTTTGATAAGCAAGAAGAAAGTACAAGAAGCTTTTAAATCACCAGAATTAAAAGCGCTCAAACATAGTGATCGTGGCCTTAGCGTTTTCACAACATTCCTGTGCCATATGTATCTCCCTTATTGATAATAAGTATAGTCATACTGAAGATTCTTAGTCGTCCGTAATTACAGATAATTCCACTTTAGCCTTTTGCACATGTTAGCATTTTGAGGACCGACCTGTAAGAATAGACTCACAAGTAAATCATGGGAGGCGCCCTGGTGGCTCACCTGGCAGAGCGCGTACCACATAAGGGTGTGTGCCCCCCCCGCTGCCTTTTCTCTACCCCACTCTTCCGAGCCGTCCCAGTTGCTGCTCCACCCCCTCTGCCAATCCAGTGAGGGCTGCAGACTACCTACCACATGTTTCCTCCCATACTTGTGGAATCGCCAGCCACTTCTTTTCACCTGACAGTGAGGAGTTTCGCCAGGGTGACGTAGCGCATGTGAAGATCACGCTATTCCCCCCAGTTCCCCCTCCCCCACAAACAGGCACCCCAACCTGCCAAAGCAGGCACTAGTGCACTGACCAGGACACATACCCACATCCGGCTTCCCACCCACAGCCAATTGTGTCTTTAGGGATGCCCGACCAAGCCGGAGGTAACGGGGATTTGAACTGGCGATCCCCGTGTTGGTAGGCAACGGAATAGACCGCTACGCTACCCAGGCGCCCCCTAAAGCTGTGTCCTTACCGCAGCGGCCTGGGTTCAAATCTGGCCTGGGCCCTTTGCTACATGTTATCCCCTCTCTTTACCCTGCCTTTGCTGTTTCTCTATTATCACTATCTAATAATGGTGGAAAATGCAAAAAAAAAAAAGCAAAAAAACATAAGTATATCATGTCGGGCGGCACGGTAACCCAGTGGTTAGCGCTGTCACCTCACAACAAGAAGGTCCTGGGTTTGAACCCCAGGGTTGTCCAACCTTGGGGTCATCGCAGGTCATCCTCTGTGTGGCGTTTGCATGTTCTCCCCGTGTCTGCGGTGGACTTTCTCCGGATGCTGGGATTTCCCCCACCATCAAAAGAAACATGCATGTTAGGGTTTATACTCCTGTCTGTGCCCCTGACCAAGGCTATGGCGAAAGAACTGGAGTTGGTCCCCGAGCACAGCATGAAGGTGGCAGCCCACTGCTCCTAGCTGCACAGATCACAGCTAGGATGGGTTAATTTGCAGTAATTGAATTTCCCCAAGGGGATTAATAAAGGAAACTTAACTTAATAATGTCCCTCTGGCTGACCGACTGAAGAGGCGGTAGTATGGAGTTGTACGTCACACTATGATGTTGGAGCGATACGCTTGACTGCCATGTAAATAAGGTTTTATTCCTTGGATAAAGATGTCATTCTTTTTGTGTCTCACCACGCCTGAGTAAATTAAAACCGGCACAGGGGGATCATTTAAGAGGCAACAGGCATGGGTGCAAGTCCATGAATATTGGGATGGCATCCAGAGTTTTAGCTGTGACCCCCATCCATAGGGTTAGTGGTTGTGTCAGGTAGGGCATCTGATGTAAAATTTTGCCAAATCAGTATGCGGATTGACAAGACCATACCTGATCGGTCAAGGCCCGGGTTAACAATGGCTGCCATTGGTGCTGTGCCCTCATAGGGTACTGATGGAACGTGTAAAATCTGCCGTGGTGACCCCTGAGAAACAGGGAATATGCCAGGAAAACAAAATAGAATAGGTGAATCATTTAATATAAGGTTTTTGTTGGAGAGTAAGGACAAGCCCTGTGTTTTCCCAGTGCTGGGTCAGTTGTCGCCTATGATGGCTATGACAGTAAACAGGCAGGGATGACAGCAAGTGACAACAGGATCATCACACAGGAAATGCCTCAGCGTCACATTCTGTTTCACTTCCCTCCCAGGATGAGAGCTATCCTTTACTATATGGTATGTAATTATGGGAATCAAAAACATATTTTAAGGCCTCTTTATCTCAACACATGTTCTTACTAAACTTAAATCTCACTTTGACAAAAAAATTCAAACTTTCATATACACCCACATTTTAACTGCTTACAATCGTCGTTTCTAAAATACTTTGACAGTATTTGGTGAAACATTAATCATCCTGTTAGCAAAACAACATAAAAAACCTGAATATTTGTAACAAAGATATACCATGTTGTTGTTGTTGTTTTTTTCTCAACAGCTTGTTTTACTATAAATAAGGCTCTGTGAGAGACCTAAAGGAGACTTTCTATTTCTCAAATTTCTATCATCCATCCATGCATCCATCCGTGTATCTATCCATTTACCAATTATCTTTACCAAATCACTCCTTTTCATGGTCACAGGGGCCTAGAACTGATCGAAGCATATATTAGATGGGAGGTTGGGAGACACCCTGCATAAGTCACCAGTCCGCTAAAAAGTCCCCTCATAGCCACAAACCCCCTACCATTTATACCTATGGACAATAGAGAGTCTCGTATTTTGTATCTGTCTCATGTTGTTTTACCTTTGAGGGAACTGGAGAGACCAGAGGACAACCAAAGACAGGGGACATGAAAACTCACAAAGAAGGGCCTTGATCACACCCCTGACACTGCAAAGCGACTGTGCCAGTGCCACCATGCTGATCCCCCTAGGTTCCTTTTTTAGTATTTGCATTGTCAATGTCAAGTTTATCATGACCTCTGTTATCTACAACGTGTATTGTTTTATCATATATTGCGCACCACCAAGTGAAATCCCCTCTGTGTATTTGATCAATAAAGCTAATCATCATTCCAAGTCTGATCTACTTAAAGCAACAGAAGAGTTGCATGCGAACCAAAGTCCTCTTCAATACTCTCCGCTGCTGGCGTATTCAGGACAATAGTTAATCTGCATATAATCTACACATGGCTGCATGACTGTTGGGTTGGCCTTTCATGGGAAAATAATGTTTTGTGTCCTCGACATGGCAGAAAAATGCAGAAAATGTTGTTTTGTTTTGGCTAACAAGCAGATAAAGCGTATAGAAGACATTTACCAGTAAGTATTACAAGATCAGCAGCTAAAACACAGGTTTAATCAGGGTGTTTTTTAAAAAATAGTTTTGTTTAGAATTGAGTCAAGTGCTTAAACAACAGTTTCACCATGAATGGACGTCATTATAATTTAAAAAAAAAACGACGACTCTCACGATCGTACCATTAAAATAAAGACGTTATTGCATAACCCCCCCCCCCCCCGCCGCCGCTTTCAGACCGGAAGTGTAGGTGTCTTATGTCTTTCATCATGTCCAGTATTTTTAGTCAGTCACTTGGGGGGAAAACACATTTACAGTGAGAACATAATGTTTAGGTACAGATTGTTTTCTAGCTTGCCCCCCCCCCCACCACCCAAATGTGTAACATTCCATCTCTGTGTCATGTGTCTCACTGTTGACTCATCTCACCGGGGTGTGAGATTAAACCGGCTAAGAGAGTTTTTGCAAGTTTCTGTGACTGCTCTAGCTTCGTTCCTTGAAGCCCCCCCCCCCCTATCTTTTTTCTTTTGCTTTCTCCTAGCCAAGTGTTCGTTCCTCTCCGACCAGGGCTAACCAAAAGCTAAAACATTACGGATGTGTATTCGCCTGACGGAGGGCCCTTACGTGCTCATGTTACGGTAACGTGCGAATGACGTCACACCCTGGAAACGTCAACATTTATCTTTTCGGCGCAGTATGCGGGGCTTCGTCAAGCCTCTGCAGAAACTGACTGCGGCAACAACCTTTCGTGATTTCGACTCGATAACAAAAAACTGAGACATTTGTGACAGATATTTAGTGCAACGTCCTGTTCTTCTTATGATAATTCATAATTTGAAAGAAGAAGGTTGTGTCTCTGGTACTGTTTGAAGAGCTCAAATTTTAAAAGGAAAATGGGGGGTGGGTAGACAATATAGCAACACTTTCTGTTTGTCAGCTTGTTCAATAAACAGGTTCCGCGACAACACAGCTGAGGTTTGCCTTTGCTATGTGGTTTTGATGCTGATGTCCTCCCGTCAGCAGGCCTCTGTTGTCAAAAAATAATCCTTCCACTTCCTTACGAGGCTGCAGGGCTCCCCATTCTGACTCAGCCAACCACAATGAGACACACAATGAGAACTAAAAGGGTTTCCCAAAGAGATAGTTGTTACACTTGCTCGTTTTGCATATTGTTACTGAAAATCTCATACTATTTGTATTACTAATAGGCCCAGAGATCCCCATCTGCTGCTGTCTTCCTGTAACACCACTGTTTTGTTTTCAGCATGTGGAAATTTACTGGACTTCAGATTTCTATACAGTGATTAACTTTTATGGCCAGCCTTTGCTCGCGGGGCATTGAACATTATGTACCTCTGACAATAAAAACAAAGAATAAACTTTTATGGCCTCCATGGCTTGCTATTTACTTATTATCTTGTTATTTGTCAACTCTCAGCTGAAGAGGTGAAATAAAAATCTAATTAAACAATAACATCATGGAAAATTTGCCAGATGCCTTATATGCTGAAAAACACCACATTGGCTACTTTACACAAAACCGAAGATAATCGGCAACTAAATGTTGCCGATTATCTTCTCAATGAAATATAATCTGACCTTCTATTTTGGGGTTTACTTTTGGAAATAATCAGTCTAATCTAAGTTCAAAATACAATGTTGCCTTGGAATGTTTACTGGCGTTTGATTACAGTTTCTGTTATTATTGTTGCAATATAATAACAGCAACAACAATAATGATGATGATGATGATGATGATAATAATAATAGTAATGATAATTGCTCCTTTTATATATAAAATACAGGCCGGCCCATTGCTTTTCATTTTGTGATCATTCCAATCTGTCTAGATCAGGTTATTAAGAATAGCCTATTATTAATGTTATTAGTATTTTCTCCACTTGAAACTTGATGTTTCAACTTTTTTTTACCAATATCGATATGTACTGTATCCTGTTCACCACAAAAATATATTGATAAGTCTGTCGCGTCTAGACTTGTCTTCAAAACAAAGCAAAACAAAACAAGACAAGACAAAACAAGTCAAAACAAAACAAAACATAACAACATAGCTGGCCTGCAGGTCGGCCAAAATGAAATGCCCTCACACGCGTTAAACTGGCCCCATTTTGCATTGGGCTTGGCTCAATGACACGATGACGTACGTCCGACGGGCAGGATGCCAGGAGGGGCGGACCCTTGACGTCAGCGGTTTCTCATTCACAAGCCACGGTCGTATATAAACCGCCTCCTGCCAAAGTTCTAGAGGGAACCATCTGAACAACACAACAGACGACTGAATAAACCCCTTACCAAGAACAACAATCGGATAGAGAAGAGGAAGGAAACGACCTCGTCTTCATTTTCACTGTAACATTTTAGTGCGTAAAACCGTGTGTGTTTGTGTGTGTGCGCGCGCGCGCGTGTGTGTGTCTGGCTAAAAGAAATCCCGTAAGAGGCAAAGCAGCCCAGAACAAAAGAACTCTTTAATATTATTCTCAGAGTAGATTTCAAGGAGACGCTGTTGGTTATTTAACCCTATCTACGTACAAGGCGAGTTCTGGCTATCTGTCGAGCAACCTTTATGTATTTGGATCTATCATTCTTATCCCGTCGTCCTACTATGGTCATAATGGAGATCCCCAGCATCGACTGCGAGTCCCTCCGTCACATGCTGGAGGGCGACCGGCCGGGCTGCCTTGTGCTCGACTGCCGCTCCTTTTTCTCTTTCAACTCGTCCCATATATCCGGCTCCACCAACGTGCGTTTCAGCACCATAGTGCGCAGGAGGGCCAGAGGGGGCTTGGGACTCGAGCACATCATCCCCAACGAGGAGACGCGGAACCGGCTTCTCTCCGGGGAGTATCAGTCGGTGGTCTTCCTGGATGACCGGAGCGTGGACTTCGGCCAGGTGAAAAAAGACGGCACCCTGATGCTGGCAGTGACGGCCTTATCCCGCGACCCCTGCGGTGCCAGGGTCTTTATTCTCAAAGGTAAGGAGATTTAACAGAGGTGGTGCTGGAGAATATTATCGAGGCTAGTTTTACGTTATCGATATATGAGATATCGCGATATCTGCGTGTATGTGGTTCATCGCATCTATACCCAAAACCAGTCTTAGAGTAACGCTGCAATGAATATTTCAGGCCTCATTATTATCGCTATACACCACAAAATTCTGTCACGATATCTGAATGAGTATACCAGCGAAAGATCATAAACTGCAATACTGACTTATTGCCCAGTCTTAAATCAGTGTATACAGTATTAGAAGATGTTCACTCAGGCCTTGTTGTTCAGTGTTTAGCTGTATCCTAACAACAGTACAAACTAAAATGGATTGCAGCTGTCACCACACCAGCTGGTGGCTCACTGAGGAGTAAACAGTTGACCAAAATAGGCCAGTGGGCTACTGACACTTCTACCCAAATCTGCTCAAACGGTAGATTTGGGTATCTGTGTGTGATTTCCTGTAATCTAATCATCCTATCTGTTCATCCATTTAGGTGGCTTTGAAACTTTTTCCTCTGAGTACCCTGAGATGTGTACGAAACCCTCACCTCCACAAGGGCTTAGCTTGCCCCTGAGTGCCAGCCATCCTGGAAGTGCAGACACCGGCTGCAGTCCATGCAGTACACCTTTATATGATCAGGTAATTACAAATTGTTAATTGTAGATATTCTACCTGGGTCCTGCTTCGTAAGGCACACAATAAAATCAGATATTCTTTCAAGATTTACAATGTTTTGGAAAGAGTGTGGGTTCGTATGATTTCTGCAGAACTGATTATATTTGAGGATAGTTTTTTCAGTGCCTGTTTTAACTAGTCAAGGTCTGCTTCTGACTTATCAATTTTGAAACTTTTTTATTCTCCATCTAGGGGGGTCCAGTTGAGATCTTGCCCTTCCTGTACCTTGGCAGTGCTTACCATGCCTCCAGAAAAGACATGCTGGACATGCTGGGCATTACAGCTCTGATAAACGTCTCTGCCAACTGCCCTAACCACTTCGAAGACTCTTTCCTGTACAAAAGCATCCCCGTAGAGGACAACCACAAAGCTGATATCAGCTCCTGGTTCAATGTGGCAATCGAATTTATCGGTGAGTAGTCTGCCACAAGTCCTTTCACACTCTCCCAACTGCCTGACACAAAAACCTGCAACCAGTTGTTTCCACTAAATCTGTTTACTGCAAGTGAAGTAGCATACACCCCCACCCCACCTCTTCCATCACTTCATGCATTCAGTGACTCTTGGATTTAGATTTTGAAAAGTTCCCTCCAAAACTGACCAGCTGTCTCAGCACAGGCCCCTGATCCACCACAATGGTGGTTACATCATCGCCTCTCAGCCCCAGTTAAAGATATGCCTCCTTTTCATGTTGGATTGTGAGGCAGCAGCCCCAATCTACTTTTATAGTGGATAGACTGGCTGGGCCTCCCTTTGTTCTGACTGAACAAAAGGCAGTTTCTCCACACTCACTGCCGGCCTTCCTCCCAGCTCAATACCCCCAGCAGGGGTCTATCTTCCCCCCTCCTTTTGTCCATTCAGACTTTCTCCTTGGGGAATAGCCCCTACAGAATCACACCCCGTGCCCCTATTAACTGCTTTTCCTGTGTGTTAATGAGGAATGACCGTTAGGAATACTGCTGAATTTGAATAGGAATTGAAAGTGTTTAAAAAGGCTAGCTACGTCAGCCTGCGGGGCCAGTGGGCTAGTACACCAGCCCTTGCTTGTTCTTTGCTAATACATTGTGTCAATTGATGGAAATTTTAAATTGTGCTAATCTTTTGCCCCCCTCCCCCCCTTTTCTGCCCTCCAGATTCGGTGAGGAATAAAGGAGGCCGTGTTTTTGTACACTGCCAAGCGGGCATCTCCCGCTCCGCTACCATTTGCCTTGCCTACCTCATGCGCACCAATCGTGTGAAGCTGGACGAGGCCTTCGAGTTTGTCAAGCAGCGACGCAGCATCATCTCCCCCAACTTCAGCTTCATGGGTCAGCTTCTTCAGTTTGAGTCTCAGGTCCTTGCCTCCTCTACCTGCTCCTCAGAGGCAAGCAGTCCTGCCATCGGCAAGAGCAGCACAGTCTTCAACTTCCCCGTCTCCATCCCTGTACATTCTTCAGCCGGCCAGCTGTCTTTCCTCCACAGTCCCATCACCACTTCCCCAAGTTGCTGAGGAAGCTGTGGGTGTCGCAGACATTGCTTTGAGTTTTACTGTAACTCACTGGTGACTTGCCACAGAGCACTACATGAACATATGGCCCTAATGTTACTATTATATAGTGATACTGGTATCACTGGACAAGAAGGGTGCTATCGCTTGCTGGCAGTCAAGTTGCCAAGTTTGTGACTTACTGGCCAATTTGTAGGACAGCATATGTTGGCCCCATCATTTCAAGAGGAATTTTGATTGCTACCAACTGGCAGTATTGTTGTCACGTCCCTCTGCACAAATGTGATTGTCGCCCACAATTCTAAACAGTCCATCATAGATATCATAAGAGATAACTGAAAAAAAGGGATTATTCCTTAGAGGAAAGTTAGAAGCATTTCAATAGTTTGTATTCAAAGAACATTAAAAAGAAGAAGTCATGATGGTGTGACTGCTTTTGATAATCTTTTTTTTTTCTTGAAAAGTGGGAAGACCAGCCAGTTGCTATGTTCACTGTTGTCTCAGGAAAGTTTGAATGGTCTTTTCATCTGTTCATTGTGTATTCTTGAGCTGGTTGTCGGGAAGTAACTTTACAAACTTTCTGCCAATTTTTAGACACAGGCCATGAAAATCACTCTATTTGACGAACAATGAATGTATCCTCTTTTCGATCTCGCTCTGGCAGACGTTTTACATTTTCATATTGAAAGTGAAATGGGTTGCCAATTCGGATGCAAAAAGAAAAAAAAAGAAAAGAAAATCTGCGTTCTAAACATAACACCCTGACGATCCCGACACATTGGGGAAACCAACCATGATATACCTCATGTTTCTGTACTGTGTAATGCAGCTCTGGGATGGATGGTGCCCCACAAGAACCCCAAAGTACTATAGAGGGGCCATCTAATTCTCAATGACTGACATATTTATTAAACTAAAGTAATATATTTCTTTTATCGTATCTATTTTTGCATATGTTTGTTGAGTGTTCTTTTGATACCATCGAATAAATCCAATTTGTCTTTTTACACTGTGTGAAAATATTTATTCTCGTCACCCAAATACCTCAACAGTTATCATGCACACTACAAACAGAAGATAATAGGAAGAGCCAAAGATCAGTCTTGTTGGACGTATGCAGTAAGCACCTTCACATTAGCCAGATACAGTAACACCAGGAAACGAATTCTGTATTGTCACAAAGCATAAGGTTCAAAGAAAGTTGAATCAGTTCATCTGGATACAATGTTAATTGCCAGATACGTTTCATCACTCATCTAAGTGACACCTTCAGATATCCCCACCCGTATGAACAGTACAGTTGCATAATGACCGAAACCAACCAGAGCCTAAGATGATGAAGCGGGAATGACCATCCCTGAACCGGGGGGGGGGGGGGCTAAGAGTACATCTGTCACCATCTTACAATGCTGTGATTGCAAACATTCCCAAATCCTCTGTGAATAGTACACATGGCCATTGTAACTCTAATTAATGGTCACGCCCATATTTGCATATGAAACCGATCGTTGGTTTCGGTCGTTATGCAACTGTATTGTTTATGATCCATTGTCCAAACCGTTTATCCTGCTCTCAGGGTCATGGGCATGCTGGAGCCTATCCCAGCAGTCATTGGGCAGCCAGCGAGGAGACACCCTGAGCAGGCTGCCAGGCCATCACAGGGCTTATATATATATATATGTATGTATAATGTATCCGTCAATAAATGTTGTGTCCAGATGAACTGATTCAACCTTCTTGGTTTTTTTTAACCTGGATTATTGAGCATGCATAAAGACAGAGCACAAAGTTATTTCTAGAGATTAGAAATTTAGCATCATTAACTTTACAGAGTGACTTTAAGTCTTAACAGCTTTATTCATCTACCCATTAGATTAGATGAAACACACGTTAATACCAATGCTTTAAACATACAGGTTCTGTCCTTTGTATAACACATGTCCAAGTCCTTGCAAAGTTATCCAAGGACACAAATGACGACACAAGTGATTTGCAACTGAACAAAATGAGAAGAAAGGGACCAACTGGCCTGTCGGGGACTCTTTTGTGAACATCCCTGACTCCCTGGTCTCCGTTTTGTCTCAAATTTGTGCTAAGGAATCCCGTCCTGCATCTGAGAATGCATCAGGATTTTGTCCACGTTGGACCCGTGATGTCATGACGCCTGCCATTGTATGGACCACACTCTCTTTATTCGAATCCATCTGAAGCCAGTGCAACAGCAGGAGGCCCAAAGAATGAGCCAAGGAGCCCTCCCTCCGCAGCCACAATAGGAGCAGCTGCAAGGCGTTTGGGAAAAGTGTGACAACTAAAGAGCATTCAGCGCTCAGTCAAGTACCAGCCTTGTGTCCCCTGTCTTGAACCCCTACGAGAGGTGGAGACTGAGGCAGCCGTGAAAGGGGAAGAAAGATGTTTGGGTTGCAAATTAGCCCAACATTAGCTATGACCCATGGTGTGTGAGAAAATGTGCTCTGTGGGTGAAGGTGATGATGACGTCGCCTTCTGTCTACATATAGCATAAGTGTGATCGAGTTAATTTAACCGTCATAAACACTGCAAAGTAAGAACTTTCACGAGACCAGCAAATGTTGTGGGTTTTTTTTTTAATTTCATATTTTTTTACTCACAAATTGTAAATTAAGAGCCGCCGTGTGACCTGTGCTTTGAGTGTGCATATGTTGAGATGAGGGTTTTCGAAAATTGACCTCTGTATCTTATCTGTAAATTGGACAAATTTTTGGGCCCTGAAAATAAACAAAAACAAACACTCCGTTATGAAGATTTCATGCATTACATCATCACCCCCCCCCCCCGGGACTAGCTGTGATTTGTCTGACACAGGCATTTGGTGACGTGCGCTCCTCCAACCTGACGAGCTTCTCTTCTATTGGAAGGAGTGAGGTCGACCCGAGTGTACCGGTGTGTGTTTGTGAAAGTCGTTAGCCGTTCTTTATGATCAGGCAAGGGTCTTCTGCAGAGAATCCCCACCCCAACCCCCTCAGCCAACTGGCAGATAGGGGCCTTTAAAGCATCGTGGTTTCAAGTGTGTGTGAGCCGGAGTGTGTGTGTGTGGTGTGAGACAATGTCAAGACTATCAAGGGGAGACGATACGTCCTAAAACTGACACTGGAGTCTGATACTCCAGGTTGTTGTTGGTGCAGCCGGCTATAAAATTGTTGGTCCTAAGGTAAAAAACAAAACAAAAACGTGTCTGTATTTTTCATCACTTCCTTCAGCTTTCCCATGGATGAAATTTGCAACCACGACACTACGTTGTCATCTGCCATTTCCTACTTGGGGATAATTAATTGTTCCATTTAGTAACAAAGTTCTGACTCAACCTCAGAGTCATTTTAATTATCGTTATCCTCAGGGAGCAACGGCTGGGTAATGCATCAGACACTGTCACAGTATGAGACAAAAATAACACCCTCGATTCCCCTTCTTTACACACACCAAACAGATGGCCAAACACGTGATCACTCACTCAGGATCAAACTTGTGAAAATTAATGCTGTTCTTTAGATAGTATGCTAACAGTTGCTGCAATGCCGTGAGACACCCTGGGAGTCTCAGTACATAAGTAGTGCATTGGCAGCGCGGTGGCCCAGTGGTTAGCACTGATGCCTCACAGCAAGAAGGTCCTGGGTTCGAACCCCCGGTCCTTTCTGTATGGAGTTTGTATGTTCTCCCCGTGTCTATGTGGGTTTCCTCCGGGTGCTCCGGTTTCCTCCCACCATCAAAAAGACATGCATGTTAGGGTTAATACTCCTGTCTGTGCCCCTGAGCAAGGCAATGGAAAGAAGAACTGGGGTTGGTCTCCGGGCTCCTGCAGCTGCCCACTGTTCCCATACGATAGGATGGGTTAAACGCGGAGAACAAATTCATTTTAAGAATACAATGACAAAATAAAGTGGCGTTCATTTCATTAAAATTTGGATTGAATTCCAGCCGACACCTCAAACCCTTACTGCTGGTGGGGTTGTGATCACCTGTCGGACCACCAATGGCCTGGTCTTGCCTTTGACAGCTCTCGTCTCACACCTCATCCCTGCCTGGACATGTCTCACCGCCCGACCATTCATACGATCACCCTCTCTATTTCTCTTCCGTTCTCTGGCTTCTTCTCTCACTTTCTCTTTCAGGCACAAACAGAGAGACAAAAAAAGAAGAAAAAACAGAGAAGAAGAAACATACACCCCATTCTAATAGAGAGGCTTAAGCATGCATATTGATGTCATGGTACAATGCTCACCTGCAGGGACACCTTAAGAGGCTTACCGCTATGACAGCGGCCTTTTTTAAGAAGATTACAACTCAGGGAAATCGACAAATTGACAAGCAACAATGTTCTTATACAACTGCACAGGTGTTGTTCAGGTCTTCACAACCGGCGAAGTAAAAGTCATATAGAAAGGTAATCACACACACACACACACACACACACACACACACACACACACACACACACACACACACACACACACACACACACACACACACACGATGCGAGGGTCTAAGGTCAGGATGTTGTGTTGTTGTATTGCTATAAAGTAACACATCGCTATAAAGCCCACTGAGGCAAATTTGTAATTTGTGATAATGGGCTATACAAATATAATTGACTTGACTTCACACACACACGCACACACACACACACACACACACACACACACACACACACTTTGGAGGGATGCTCAAATAAACCCAACCATAGACTTGTGTCCTACTCAGTGCAGTATCGTCTGCACTCTTGCTTGGGACCCCAAACGTAACTGTCATTAAACCAAAATGCAAACACACACCCACACCCCACCCATAAACCCCCCCCCACACACACACTCAAATATAGGTCATCTACGTCATCTAGGCTGCTATGCATTCTCTACCTATTTTCTCATTGTTGTTTTAACACTGTGCCTCCTTCCAACCTTTCCATTTTCTTCCCGACCAGAGGCAGAGCGTGAGCGAGACCAAAGGCCCTGCCGACGTGACTAGATAAGCAACCGCTGCGTGACAGGAGCTGAGGTAAGGCCAGATCTGTGGAGTGATAGCCACGCAGCCTCCTGTAGGGCTCCATGGAATGGCAGCGCATTACAAATAGCCCCAGTGAAATGTCTTTTCCTTGCCAGAAGGGCTTTTGCTTCCCTAACAGCCCTGTCTGGAATGTCAAACGACAGGAGAAGTGGAATCACATCTACTCTTAAGGTGCGACACTGATGGTGCATCCGTCACAAAGCACTGTCAAACTCTGACGGTACGGTGAGATTCACCTTGTTTTCCAGGATGGTTTAAAAGTGTGTCCCACTGAGTCCCATGAAGGGTCTGCAGTCTGTAAACGCAGAAGGAGAGTGAAAGGGGAGTTACGATTCCCTCTGTGCTCCGACTTTACGCCGTGAAACTACCAGCCGTTAAACTACCAGCCGTGAAAATGTTTCCAAATCATGTAAAACAAAACAAAACAAACCTGTCTACATATCAGCTGGGTTTAATTCACCTACACCGAGAAACAGACGTAAAGCATTTCAAATGGGGAAGAGAAACTTGTGAAAAATCTGTCGGTCCTCTCCAGCCAATAGAGGCTGAATAAAGCCTGTATTTTTCCACTGTGTGAAGGTAACGGGTCATGTTCACAGACAGAAATGAGATCCTGTGTGGAGTATTCTAGGAATGTCTGGCATTCCCTCTCCTATACGGAGCACGCTCGGGGTAGGGGTGTCACACCCATGCAAGAGATATGAGCGAACATAAATAAAAAATCCCAGACATTTGTTTGGTTTTGCGAGCGCATATGTGTTCTCGCACATCTATAATTTCAAGGCTCAGTCGCGAGGATGTTTTTGCAGTTTTGTAGAGTGAGGAAATACTGGCTGTTCCTTCTTCATTTCGTCGAGATTAGGACTTTAGGGTTAAGGTTAGGGTAAAGGGTTAAAACTTGGCATAAAGTGCTGATGGTTAAGGTTGGGGGCTTGGAAATTAAAGTAGACTTGAGGTTCCTCACAAGTATAGAAAAACAAATGTGTGTGTATGTGCCTAGGTATGTGTCCATGTGTCTGGTGGATCGATCGATCGATCGATCGATAGATAGATAGATGTGGGGTAGACAGCTGCATGTGAGAATTTATCAACAGAAGGGAAGGCATAAACAATGCAATAAAACATCTTATATGAACCAATAAGTATACATTTAAGCTAACATAGACGATCTTTTAATCGTCTTTTACAAAGGAGTCTCCCCGTAACCTATTGACCTACGTTCATAGGACCGTCACAGAGCTTGCGTCCAAAACAATCCTTGTGTGAGAGCGCCCTCTGGTGACTGAGTGACGCTATTCCGTCGCAGCGCCAGGACCTGAAATATAACACTTTATAAAAATGCGACGAGTCCTCCCACCCTATATGATCAGATGCGGGAACCTATGAAGTTTTTAAAAACGTGAAGCCAAGTCTGGCTGATCTGTGATTACACGTGAATGGCTGTAAAACGACCTGGCGTGGGAGTCGAAAAGTCAACACAACGCATTATCTCCCTGCCCCCCAACAGCTGATAAAGCCCGGCTCGCTTTTCTTAACGGCGACAAGTGAACGTTAAACTGACCAGCGGGTTACAGGATTTTCCGACTCCCCGTAGAATCTGACTCCCCTTAGGTTAGGGTGGTTAGTGCCCCCCACAGACCAAATAAAGGTTTAACAAATAGCGTCAGGCTCTGCTTGACAAACAGAAAAGCGGACTCTCCTGCTATTGGTGGTTGGTAAGGGATTGAGGTCAAACTACTGATCTACAACTGGCAATGTTAATGAGTAACTGCTGATAAAAGACCTTACAATCAGCATTTACAGCTAAATATGATCAATGGCCTGACTGGTCTTCACTTGTTTTCAAATGCAAACAGTCCAGGCTAATAGGCAACACGCCCCCCCCCCTACCAGCTTGACAACATCAACACAAGTCAAATCTAGTTCATTTGTATAGCCCAAAATCACAAGGTAGTCCCGAAGGGCGTTACAATCAGTACAGTATACAACAATATGACACCCTAGACACGATGAGGGAAAATTCCACAAAAAAAAAACTTATCAGGGGGTAAAAAAAAAGAAAGAAGGGAGAAACAAACCACAAGAAGAGCAACAGAACGGACAGTGCACAGAATACCAAGTGACAGGAATCACAATGTACCATCATGCACCACACAGTGAGCGAGGTGGTGCAGAATATACACTACTAATGCATACATAAACTGGAGCAAAGCAAATTTAAATGCACTGGCTCATAAAAACTAAGCAGAGAGAGAGGTGGTGCAGTACAATAAGGCAAAAATAGGGCACATGGTGCTGTGTCAACCTTGATCTTGATGGGCTGCTGCACACAGTAGGCTAATAAGCTATATTGCATTATTATTAATTTAGATATTTACTTTAGGATAAAAGAGACACGAATAACATAGACGGACGAGATCAGGCAGGAGTCTCCGTGGATGATGATGTTCGCGGATGACATTGTGATCTGTAGCGAGAGTAAGGTGCAGGTTGAGGAGAGCCCGGAGAGGTGGAGGTATGCACTGGAGAGAAGAGGAATGAAAGTGAGTAGGAGCAAGATGGGATACCTATGTGTGAATGAGAGGGAGGACAGCGGAATGGTCAGGATGCAAGGAGTAGAGGTGACGAAGGCATATGAGTTTAAATACTTGGGGTCAAGTGTCCAAAGTAACGGGGATTTGCGACAGAAGGGTACCAGCAAGAGTTAAAGGGAAGGTTTAAAAGGTTGGTTGTGAGACCAGCTATGTTGAATGGTTTGGAGACGGTGGCACTGATGAAAAGACAGGAGGGGGAGCTGGAGGTGGCAGAGATGAAGATGTTAAAATTTTCAACCGCAGTGATGAAGAAGGACAGGATTAGGAATGACTATATTAGAGGGACAGCTCAAGTTGGACAGTTTGGAGACAAAGCAAGAGAGACAAGATTGACATGGTTTGGACATGTGTGGAGGAGAGATGCTGGGTATATTGGGAGAAGGATGCTGAAAATGGAGCTGCCAGGGAAGAGGAAAAGAGGACGGCCAAAGAGGAGGTTTATGGATGTGGTGAGGGAGGACATGCAGGTGGCTGGTGTGACAGAGGAAGATGCAGAAGACAGGAAGAAATGGAAACGGATGATCCGCTGTGGCGACCCCTAACGAGAGCAGCCAAAAGTAGTAGTAGTAGTAGTAGACTTTAGGATAACATAATTAGTCGCATCGTGAAGGAATTCAAGTGTCATGCTTCCTGATCCTTTTCGTTTTAACAATATATGTGAATGAATTTCGACGCAGTACATACATACATACATGTGTATGTAAGTATACATACAGGTGGGTGCTACACATTGGTGGTGGTTGAAAGGAGTTACCCCCTTCAATGTGAAGCACTTTGGGTATCTAGAAAAGCGCTATATAAATGTAATTATTATCATTTTCCAGCCATCCATTATCCAACCCGCTTATCCTGCTACATACATACATACATACATACATACATACATACATACATACATACATACATACATACATACATACATACATACATACATACATACATACATACATACATAAACTAAGGCTATTACATGAATGCAGCGTACTAACAGCAGGCTGCTATTCTAAATCCAACACGGGGCTCAGCTACACCTCTCTCAGTCTACGAAGAGCCTCCGTCAAGCTGACAGTTGGTGCAAAAAGCGAAACAAATCCCCCTTTGGCCGCACCTTCGGCAGACAGCTGTTTGCCGCGCAATCTGAAACGTTTACTTGATGGTTTATGGAAAAAAACAAACCACCGAACCCTTCCCATCCGGTGTCACGTGCGCATTCAAACGCCTGTGGCGGCGACGGACGAAGGCACGAGCTGCGCGGCACACTGCGACCCCACAAAAAAAACACGTGCCAAAACCCCACTTCCGCCTCATCTTGAATTTGATTGGACAGGCGACGGGCAACAAGGTCCATGTGCTCTTGTTTTCCTACCTTCAAAAGTTTCGGGCGGGATTTTTCGTTACGCCAATTCAGCAATATAAAAGAGTGTCGAGAAAGCCGCGACTCAGTTGGCTTGGATGAGACTGTGCACTTAACGTCAGCCCCGTTTATTCTCCTGTAGAATAGACCTTTTCTTTCTTTCTTTTTTTTAGGAGGGTGCAATGGGAAACAACCAGTCCGCTCCATTAGCAGTGTCCTGCGTCTTGTCGCTCCAGAGCAAAGGAAGCACAGGCATGTGCAGGAGGGAGGGTGAGTCCGCCTCGTATCTTCATGCAAACACACGATTCTCTATCACACCTCAGAAGGACAAACTACCTACTGGTATCCGATATGTTTAGATTGATCTGTAGCTGAGGATCTTTATTCTGGTTGAACTACACGAATACACGCCCAACTGAGTATGTATGGATTTGCATTACTACCTTACATATTCATGTCACTATTTAAGGCGATTAACACTACTTGTATTTGTTGGAATTCGTGAGTGACTCCTTTCTTTAGGAATTAGACACAATTATCTGCTTATGTCATGACATTTGAAAATTCGTCAATTTCAGTGTATAGTCTACTAGGGTCCTATGAAACCCGTTTTATTTTACCCTAAATTCCGTGTTTTACTTTCTACTTTTCTTTTTTCTTTTTACGAATTCTGTGTTTTACGATTCAGGTACATTTTTATCATCAGAAACTTTCCAGTCATGTGGTGGATGAATAAAATGTCAACAGTTCAAATAAGAAAATATTCAAACTCTGCTGAGAATCAATGAATTTGTAACATAGCATTGCACTATTTTTAATCAAAGAAAGCGCTTCCTTATTTACAATGTTTGACCAGAAACGGACGTAGCTTTTTCACCCCCCCCCCCCACCGGAATATGTGGCTCCGTGCATACAGCCATGACGTCATCAACGAACTCTCCTCTTGCATCTGACGATGTGGTTGCACTGCTGGGAGTTTGCTGATGTGATGAGCTCTTCTTGCCAGCAGGCTGCCTCTTTCAGTTTTTGACGTGATATTTTCATTGTAGGTGGTCGTCGCACGTACTCTTACGAGTCCAGTCAATCATACGCTGGCAAGTCGTTCTCATGACTTATAGTAATCGTTTGGATATCGCTCTGCTCTTAATTAACGGTCATGCATGGCTCCAGATTATATCACCGGTTAAATCTACACTATTTAAAATGAACCAACATCTGGCCCCGGAATTAGTTTCTTTTTTTTTCCTTTTCAGTGACCCTTTCTTTTAGTCACAGTTTGGCATTTGATTTTTTATTTTTAATAGACAGGAAATGCCTTTCCCTGATTGGCTTTGGTCTCCGAGTGGGTGCTGAGAGGTTCACAAGGACCTCGGATGACGTTAGAGATTTCCCAGAACCCACTGGGCAGTAATGGGAAAGTAGGTGGTGGCCAAAACCGATCATGTAACCTCTGGAAAGTCCCGTATAATCCTTTTTTTTGCCTCTTTGTTTCTTTATTTTGTTAACTGTGCTTCTTTTTGTGTGTGATTAGGCTACTCATAAATGTATAAGATTTCAGAATAAGGTTATAAATATGAAATGAGTGAAATCTTGTTACCACGGGGCTTTGTAGAGTCCGACATACTCCATAATAGCATATAAAGAATACAATCACTTTTAACTGGATGGAAATGGAAATGGATGATCCGCTATGGCGACCCCTAACAAGAGCAGCCGAAAGTAGCATTAGTAGTACTTTTAACTAATTTGTGTCCCTTGACATATTTTTAGTATGATATGAGAGTAACTCACCCTTTTGGTCACTACCCAAAGCTCATGACCATAGGTGAGGGTTGGAAGGAAGATTGACTGGTAAATTGAGAGCTTTGCCTTCCGGCTCAGCCCCCTCTTCACCACAACGGTCCGGTACAACGTCTGCATTACTGCTGATGCTGCACCAATCCGCCTGTCAATCTCCCGCTCCATCCTACCCTCACTCGGGAACAAGACCCCGAGATACGTGAACTCCTTCACTTGAGGTAACAACTCGTCCCCAACCCGGAGGGAGTAATCCATCATTTCCCGGAAGAGAACCATGGCCTCAGACTTGGGGGTGCTGACTCTCATCCCAGCCATTTCAAACTCAGCTGCAAACCGCCCCAGTGCGCGCTGGAGGTCATGTTCTGATGAAGCCAGCAAAACCACATCATCTGCGAAGCGTAGAGATGCAATTCTGAGGTTCCCAAAGCGGATACAAGCGGCTGAAATGAGTTTCCTCCTTAGGGTGTCTGGGCTCAGCCTTAGAGATAGAGTGAGGAGCTCAGACATCCGGAGGGAGCTCGGAGTAGAGCCGCTGCTCCTTCGCGTCGAAAGGAGCCAGTTGAGGCATCTGATTAGGACGCGTCCTGGGCGCCTTCCTTTGGAGGTTTACCAACTGGGAGGAGACCCAGAACTCGCTGGAGGGACTGCATGTCCAACCTGGCCTGGGAACGCCTTGGGATCCCCCAGGAGGAGCTGGAGGGCGTTGCTCGGGAGAGGGCCGTCTGGAGTACCTTACTTAGCTTGCTGCCACCGTGACCTGACCCCGGAGAAGCGGCTGATGATGAATGAATGAATGAATGAATGATTGTAACTGGACAGATCCAAACATGTCTTGTTGTATTTGTACCAGTAGATGGAGCCATTACATTCATTTCATAGACATCAATAAAAGGTGATTGGACAATTAAGAGGGCTCAGCACTTAATAATAATAACAATAACGATAATAATAATAATCATTACATTTATTTATATTTATATAGTGCTTTTCTAGACACCCAAAGCGCTTCACATTGAAGGGGGGTAACTCACTTCAACCACCACTGCGGTCATTTACTATGCAGTATGATATGATGCATATGACACGACAATTAAAATCAACATTCAAAGCGTCAGTATGGTATGACAGGAAAACTTTCGGTAAGAGTGATTATGTCTAATGTAATTATCCCCATGTAACCATGATGACATGCTTTTGTTTTGGTAATTGTTGCATGTTCTCGTTTCTACTAATGTCACATGTAATCTTACATCTTGTAAAACATGCCTTTATTAAGAAATGTTTACAAGCCATGGCAAAGCCAAGGTGGTCACTTGAAAGCAAATAGTCCCTTGTTGACTCAAGCAACAGGTGGGGGTTGCGTAATGTGTTCACAAAGGTGCATGTCTATATTTGAATGAACAGTACAGGGAGTGTTTATGCGCCTCCGAAGGCCACGTGATGCTCCTTCTGTCAGCGGTGAGTTTCCAGGTTTTTCCAACACAGCAGCAGTCCCCCCCAAAAAACAAAAAAACACAGCAGCAGTCCCAGGCTGGCTACCTAATGTTAACAGGCAGAGATGGCATAGCAAGTGTATTTAACATGGAAGATAGAGGAGAAATAATTATTTTTACTGCATAAGCCAGGGTGTACAATTTCACGTCAGACACAAACTCTTACATAAGGATCCATGAGACTATATTGTAGCGAATTCGGGGGGCAGTCCGACATACCGTCGCCACAGCCGGGACGCGAACCCGTATCTCCTGCACCGCAAGCGACAACGTTAACCAGTCGACTAAAGGGTCCGACCCGTTAGTCAAGGACCAACGTGTCTACTTATCTATGCACGTTACACTACCCCCCTCCTTCGGGAAGCGCGTCCCCGCGCCTAAGCATATCAGCTCCTTCACGCCTCCGCTTCCGATGGCTCCATCCCACTTCTGACACTAATGTAGCAAATTCGGGGGACAACGCAACCACAGGAACTGCCGCGGCCGGGAAGCGAACCCGTACCGCCCGCACCGCAGGAGGCATCGCTAACCGCTAGACTAAAGGGTCCGACCTTTTAGTCAAGGACCAACGTGTCTACTTATCCATGCACGTTACAATATGGTTCATCTGTTACTGTGAGACAACATCTGGGTTTACTTCATCCCAGCTGAAATACAACACACGATAGATCTGTATGTGTGGAAAGTCTTAAATGTGAGATAAGTGCTATATGATATGTGCGTGTTATGTGTGCTTTACTTAAGTATTGGCTCATTCTCTCGCATGAGACGTGAGATGAAACTGTTGGGTGGCATATGGAGAAGTTAAACATTCAGCACCATCTGAATTATTCATGTCTGGGGCTCTCTTTGACAGGTGTGTGTGTGTGTGTGTGTGTGTGTGTGTGTGTGTGTGTGTGTGTGTGTGTGTGTGAGAGAGAGAGAGAGAGAGACTGTGTTTGAGTGTGGGTTGGCCGGTGAGAAAGACAATATCCTGTTTAGATACATTTCTGAGTGCTTAATCTTACACGGTTTTTTATATTTACCCAAATATTGACTTTTTTAGTCTTTATGAAAAGTAAGTGCTTATGTAAACATCATCAAGCCATTTTCCAGGTATACATTAACTTTTAATTCTGATTTTTAATTTCAATGATCAGGTCTAGCAAGTGTAAAGAAATCTCTCTTTTTACGCCTCAGGTTAAGTTTCAGTAATGTTCTTCTTCATCTTCTTCCGTTTTCCTCTTTCCCATATTTATTTCTTAGTGATCTGGAGAGCGTTCTCCATGTCTCTATCTCTTCTCTTACTCTTTGTCTTAGAAAATACTCCCCAAATGTATTTAGCGTGCACATATTGCTGAAACAAGGTCAAGTTTTACTGGGGATAAACAAAATCTGCGGAATCAGGAAGTCCAACGTTGTTACTGATCTTTTCAATATCAATTTTCAGAGTCATCCTTTTTTATCTCAGTTTAGACCAGTTAATGAGGATATACTTAAGATGCGGAAATGTCATAACATCACGTCCCGATTGGTTAACGTAAATGGTTAAACTGAGAAAAGGGGGGGGGTAAAATGGGAAGCAAGTTTATGTCCAGTTAGTGTGGGTGACGGTGCTACGAATGATTCTCCATCACTTTTTCCATTGCATGTGGAAAACGCCTGCATGTAGTCACTCATCCCATCAAATCCTGTCTGTCTGAGGTCGAGCCGTAAAGGGAGCCTCTTCAGTCCAGCTGCAGAGCCCCACGTACCCGTCATCCCGAAATGAACTTCCTCCTTCTCCTCCACGATTCTCAATCCACATCCTCAAAGCTTTCTCCTCAGTTTTACAAACAGGCTACTGAATCCGGGTGTCCCTTAACAGCTCACAGTACCAAAACCAGGGTCCATATTTACAAAACCTTCTTCAGAATTTTTTCCAAGCGCCATTTTTCATAACTAGTCTCAAGAAAAGAAGTTATGAACAGAATCAGATGATATTTTCAATAAAAGTTCTTTGTATTTCCCCAACTTTTTTTCATGTTTCCTCCTTAAATTCTTGAAATGAAAGCGAATCTAATCTTTATTTTATTCATTACTCTAAGGTAACCCTTCATTTATAAGCGTTGCCGTGAAATGGTAAGCCTATAATTTCATTACTGTAGTGGGAAATGCCTGAGGATGTACTTGGAATGTTGCACTGGGCTCGTGCAGCTAGAGGACCAATCACAGGTTAGCTCGCGCTGTCACAGACGCAACTATATTAGACACCGCGGGAGAGACAAAGCGCCAGAACTGTTTAGTAACCATATCGTAGACTGTCACCTTAGCGTGGGATAGAGCAGGGAAACCTAGCGTATCCTGGGCTAGACAGTAGATACGGTGGCTAGCAGTGGTAGTGTTAGCAGCAGACTGCCTCGGTACCTGTAGCTAGCTGACTACCCACGAGAGCTTCCCCAAAGAGACTGAGAGAGACATTCACCCGGTCACACCGGAGCCAGAGTACAGAGAGAGAGAGACACGCACCCCGGAGAGCAGCCATCCATCTCCTGCCCCGCCTAGAGCTCAGCCGCCCTGTTCCATCACCAGCCCTGGTCCCAAGGTGAGCTTGCTAACCCATTAGCACACGGCTAACTAGCTAACTAGCAGGCTAGCCCTAGCATTGGCGCAGCTATCTAGCTAACGGTGGTGAAGCCCGGTTTGTCGCACCTAAAAGTCCCCGCCTCCATCCATAGTTATCCGGGCTATAGAAAAACCGCGACAAGTGGTGTCAGAAGTGGGATAAAAGGTTGGGATTCGCCATAATCTCAACACCGGAGGATCCTGCCCCGGTCACATGGCGGCATAATTCAGCCTGCACACTGTGAGCTAACCCAGCTAGCAAGAAGCCATTTTGTACTTCTTCGTGAAGTAGAACCCCAACGAAAAAAGTGAATAAGAAACTTCTTTATGAAGTGGAACCCAAACGAAAAAGTGAATAAAAAGACTCATTAGTTTCTCAACGCCATTCACACTGTGAGGATATTGTTTTTCACCGAGTTTCACCCTGAAAGTGCACAAAAGGACGTCCAGTGGCGCTAGCTAATTAGCATTGACATTCTGCAGCATTTCAAAGCAGCATTTAGCAGCTTTTTGGCGGCATCGCTATAGCTAGCTAGCAACTGAGTGAGTCAGCCATTTTGTGAAGCACTGTAATTTCTTCAGTAGTCACGTAAATCAGTGGAAAAATAAAAATGTCACAGGACAAAGAAAATGTAAAAGAACAGTCTGAGTTGAGTCTGGATGGTGCTGGTGTGGGGACAGAAGACCCCAGAGAGCACGCCTGGATGAAGCTCCTCCTGGCGCAGATGGAAACCATGAACCAGACCCAGGTTCAGATGCAACGCCAGATGGAAAACATGGAACGCCAGACCCAGGTTAAGATGCAACGCCAGATAGAGATGCAGATGGAGGCCCTCACAGCGCGTATCGATGGACTAGCGGAAGCGGTGGCTAAGCGATCTCGTCCCCCCACACCTCCCATTCAGCGCACCGATTGGGCCCGTCATCGTTCAGATATCCAAGGTGAGCCTCCCGGTTTGTCGCCCATCGCTCAAGTAGTGAAGCAAGGGGTTTCTCCTAGTAGCCCTCAAAGCGATAGTGGTGTAGGGTCGGCAGGGGCTGTGCTCGGAGAACGAACTAGCAGAACGGTGCAAGACATGAGCCTACTCTCGCAGTTCACCCCGGCCCGGGAGAACCCAGGGGCCAGACAGCGAGACGGCGCTGATCACCTGTTGCCAGCAGCTATGGCCGCAGTGGCTAACTTGAGCGACCGGCGCAACGAGGAGACGCCAGCCAGGCCGAGCAGCAAAGCGGCCCCAGCAGCCCTGCGCTATACAGGAAATGGACCCAGTGAGCCCGCACCACTTACCAGCACTCCGATCGGTCATGGTGGAAAAAATGGAGCGACTGCAGTACCACCCCCCGACGGGATGCAGGGTGGCCAAATGTCCCTGGACAGCAACGGCGGCCGAAACCTGCTGGATGACAGCGTTGGAGGGCAGGCAGGTTCCTCTAGAGGTCAACAGAGCCAGACAGGAGACCTTCAAAGTCGGAGCGGCAACCGAAGCTCACAAGGTCCCGACCGAGGACACGAAAATGACATCAAGCTCCTCGCCACTTTTGATGGTAAGGGCGACTGGGATAGTTTCGTTGGACCATTCGAACGGATGGCGAAAAAGAGGGGCTGGACCGACGAGACCTGTTTGGACGCCTTGTATCTCCGACTGAGGGACAACGCCATGTCTTTTGTCATCACGCAGCCGGCTCCGATAAAAGATGACTACCACGCGCTCATCACCCAGTTACGCCGCCGCTACGGTAAAGAGCTGCCTGAGGGAACTGCGCGTCGTAAACTCAGCGAGGTTAAGCAGGCCAGAGAGATGACCCTCTATGAGTTTGGCGAGGAAGTGAGGAGACTTGTCACACTGGCATACCCGCAGGTTGGTATTACACTGCAGGAGGCCTACGCTGCAGAAGCCTTTCTGCGCGGGCTGAAGAACCAAAACATCGCGTATGAAGTCCTGGGGGCAGAACCCAAAACACTAGCTGAAGCAATCAGGAAGGTTGAGGCACGCGAGTATGACTTTAAAGCGACGCTGGGGCGAGAGGTTGAAGGAAAAGGGAGAATCCGGCGAGTAGCATGGGAAGACGAGCGGCGTCGCGATAGCTCTCCAAGTCCTCCGCCGGTAGGAGACAGCATGAGCACCCCCGAGCTCAAGACCCTGGCCAGTGGCATCGACAACATTAACAAGGTGCTCTTAAACATCGAGCGGTACATGGCCAAAGAACAAGTAGGAGTGGAACGGGGAAGGACGCTTGAGCGGGCTACCTACGCGCACACGGGGCAACGCGCGCAGCGGTCCCCGAGCCCAAGTTCCCGCAGCAAAGGGACGTGTTACCAGTGTGGAGAGGAGGGCCATTTCAAGCGAGAGTGTAACTCACGGTCACCAAGCCCGAGGGCTCCGAGGAAGGTCAGCGAGCAGCCATCAGTCAATCTCGGCCGAGCCTCGGGGAATGGACCCAGTCTCGTCATTCCCATCACCGTGAACAGCCTGCAGCTGAAGTGCATCGTTGACACAGGGGCCGAAGCCACGGTGATGTCCCGAGACACATTCCAACGATTAAATCTGGCCGACCAGCCGAGCGTCGGAATCGCCATTCTGCGTAACGCTGAAGAGGGTAAAGACATGGCTGAAACCCCGAAGTATAGGGTGACCATCCGCTTGGGCCCCAAGACCATCGAATGGGATGTGTTCGTCGCGCCCATCCGCGACCCCTTCCTCCTGGGCCTAGATCTTATGTTGGCCGCTCATGTCACTGTATCCGGGGGAGGCCAGGTCTACGTCGAAGGGGAGCCAGTGGCCACAGTTATCGTGGGTACGTCCGTGGGGGAGTACGCCGTCTCTCGCGTACTGCTGCAGGACTCTTTGACACTATCAGCGGAGAGCGAGCAGGACGTCTGGGGTGTGGTGGAAAGCCCCAAGGCAGGTATCTCCGCCGTCCTGGAGCCTGCTGGCCTCACCGAGGGAGTTTCATCTGGCAGTGTGTTGGTCAACGTTGCCCCACACGTCCCTGTGCGACTGTGTAACCTGATGCCGAAAGAAGTTAGGCTGAAGAAAGGAGCCTGCCTCGGCGTGCTAGTGGAGGCGGAAGAGGAGCTTCAGGCCCCACAAGAGGACGACATGAGCCGAAAAAATGAACCAGCCACAGTCCGACGGATGGAGTCGTCACCAACTATGGGTCTGCCCGACCATCTGTCGTCCCTGTATGAGTCCGCCAGTGAAGGGTTGGATGAGGATCAGCGGAGGGCCCTGCAACAACTCCTGATTGAACACCAGGGCGTGTTCGCGGCCAGTGACGCGGACCTGGGGCGCTTCGATGCGGTCCAGCACCGAATCAACACTAGCGAAGGCCAACCTGTCCGACAACCGGCTCGGCGCACGCCCCTGGGCTTTCAACAAGAAGAGGAGCGGCACCTGAAGAGCATGCTAGAGGCCGGAGTGATTACACCATCCACTTCGGAATGGGCCTCTCCAGTGGTGTTAGTTAGAAAGAAGGACGGAGGTGTGCGGTGGTGCATAGATTATAGAAGACTCAACGACCTGACTCTCAAAGATGCATATCCACTGCCGCGGATCGAAGAGTGTCTGGACACCCTCGAGGGGGCCACTGTATTCTCGACTTTAGATATGCAAAGTGGATATTGGCAGATTGGAGTGCACCCGGATGATCGTGGAAAGACAGCCTTTATAACACGCTATGGGCTGTTCGAGTACACCCGAATGCCCTTCGGGCTGTGCAATGCGCCCGGCACATTTCAACGTGCGATGGAGGTGGTGTTGAGAGGGTTACAGTGGAGACACCTGCTTGTATACCTCGACGACATCATTGTGCTGGGGCGTGGAGTCGAAGAGGGTCTGCAGAGCCTGGGGAAGGTCTTGGAGCGCATCCGGGCGTACGGTCTCAAACTCAAGCCATCTAAATGCCACCTGCTGCGGAGGGAGGTCCTGTTCTTGGGGCATGTCGTGAGCGGAGACGGAGTCAGCCCGAACCCGGAGCTTGTGAAGTCTGTGAACGACTGGAGGACCCCAAGAAACCTCACTGAGCTCCAGGCTTTTCTCAGCTTGTGTAACTACTACAGACGGTTTGTGCGAGGATTTGCCCATCTGTGCAGCCCCCTCTACGAACTTCAAAAAAAGGGGGAGGAGTTTAAGTGGGGCGACACACAACAAGTAGCCTTCGAGGAGTTAAAGGCAAGACTCACCACGGCACCTCTTCTGGCATACCCCACTCGAGATGGACTGTTTCTGCTCGACACTGACGCGTCCAACACATGCGTCGGAGCTGTCCTGTCACAGATGCAAGCAGGAGAAGAAAAGGTCATAGCCTACGCCAGTGCACATCTGCAAAGCACACAGCAGCGATACTGCGTCACACGCCGAGAGCTTCTGGCTGTAGTCCGCTTCACACGGCAGTTACGCCACTACCTGTTGGGCCGGTCGTTCATCATCCGGACGGACCATAACAGTTTGATTTGGCTGTTTCGGTTCAAGAGCCCAGAAGGCCAGCTGGCGAGGTGGATCGAGGAGCTGAGCCAGTACGACTTCAAAATCGAACACCGGCCAGGAGTCAAGCACAGCAACGCGGACGCGCTGTCCAGGTCACCCAAACCCGCCTGTGACTGCTATCATGCTGGGGAGAGTCTGGACTCGCTGCCTTGTGGAGGTTGCTCCTACTGTCACCGTGAACACCACCATTGGGCAAGGTTCAGCGACGATGTGGATGATGTGGTCCCGCTAGCGATCCGTCGAACTGACTCGGAAGAGAACACCTCCGGAGCGGCAGAAGAGGGCGTTCCACCATCGGCTCCAGGAGGAGAGGCAGGAGGCCTAACGATGTCACAACCTGTCAATGAACATCAGAATGGTGCTGAAGAGAGTGAACCACCTGCTATCAACTGGTTAGCCCAGTATTCGACCAACGAGCTAGCGGAGCGCCAGAGGGGAGACGCCGTGCTAGCGAAGTTGCACCAGTGGAAGGATGAGGGGAAGCTACCGTCACAGGAGGAGATGGCGCTGGAAGGACCTGCTGCACGGAAGTACTGGTTGGTCTGGACGCAAGTAGAAAGGCGAAATGGAGTCCCGTACTACCGCTGGGATGAAGGAGCTGACACGCCATCCATCCTCCGTCTCATTGTTCCAACAGCGCTCCAAGAAGAGGTCCTACGTTTGTGTCACTGCGCCCTGCTGTCCGGTCACTTGGGCCGTGAGAAGACCTACCATCGAGTTCGCAGAGTTCTACTGGGTTGGTCTGACTGACAGTGTGAACCAGTTCGTCCGACGCTGTCCTGAATGTCAGGCGTGTAAATCCTCTGGAAGAACAGGCAGAGCTGCCTTGCAGATGTACCAGGCCGGCGCTCCTATGGACAGGGTTCACATCGACGTGGTTGGACCGCTCCCAGTATCCAAGATGGGGAACCGATACATCCTTGTGATGGTGGACCAGTTCACGCGCTGGGTGGAGGTGGCCCCGATCCCCGAGCAAACTGCAGAGATCACCGCTCAGAAGCTGCTACAGGAGTTCCTCTCCAGGTTTGGAGTACCCCTGGAGATCCACACAGACCAGGGACGCAACTTCGAGAGTGCCTTGTTTCGTGAGCTCTGTGAACTTCTCCAGGTGGCCAAGACCAGAACGACCCCCTACCATCCTGCGTCGAATGGTCAAGTCGAGAGGTTCAACCGAACTCTCCTGCAAATGATCCGCTGTTACGTGGGGAAACACCAGAGCGAGTGGGACCAACACCTCCACCTCCTCGCCGGGGCTTACCGCAGCTCACCCCATGCCTGTACGGGTTATACACCAAACCGGATGATGCTTGGGCGAGAAGTCAACCAGCCGCAAGGACTCACCCTGAGGGTGCAGGAAGCCAACGTTCATCGCACTTCCCCAGCCGAGTACGTTGCTGACCTGGAGGCGAACATGCGGGACACCCACGAAGTGGCGCGCCAGCATCTCCGTGCTGCCCAGCTCAGGAACAAGAAGGACCACGACCTACGTGCTCGACAACGCACATTTCACCCTGGAGATCTAGTGTATGTCCGGGACGACACCAGGAAGAAGGGTCAATCTCCAAAGTTGAAGCCACGGTGGAGAGGTCCCGGCCTCATCACAGAGAAGATGGGAGACGTCTTGTACAGAGTCCAGGAAGGTCGTAAGGAGAGAGTCCTCCACCACGATCGACTGCTACCCTACCTCTCAGACGACGTGCCGGTCTGGATTCAGCGGAGGCGCCATGCTCTGTTGTCTGCTCCAGCACCAGCCATAGGGCCGCAGGAAACACCTGAAGGAGGTCCTCCCGCTGCTGACATGGAGGAGCCGGGGGCGCAGAGAACAGAGGAGTACGAAGGAGTGACAGAGCAGGAGGAGATCGATGAAGACCTTGATCTCCGGCTGGAGGACCTGTTCCACGCAAACGACGATGGAGGACCCAGCACACCAGGCTCCCCGGCTCGGTTCCAGCCGCTCCAACACACTGCTGCCAGCTACTCTTCAGGCGAGTCGACAATCACCCAACGTCGTGGGACAGCAGCCTGTGCTCCGGGCGGGCAGTCCAACGCCCCTGACCCAGAAGGAGACGAAGCCGACGCCGCTGAGTCCCATCTCCCGTACACCACCAGACGGGGCCGGCCAGTCCGGAGGCCCGCCTGGCTCCTAGACTAACTTTGACGGACGTGACTAGTTGACTTGGGGGTTACTAGGCTAGTCACAAGAGTCCAGTATGGATAGCGGCCACCCACATTTGTTTGACGCCCTTTGTTCCGGGCCTAGTTCATTTCGCGGGTGTTCTGTCCCGTTTATCGTGTTAGATTAATCAGACCGATCTTTGTAGTCTGTTGTTCATTTATGTTGAAGGGACTCAACAGTGCTGGAGGGGGGCAGTGTAGTGGGAAATGCCTGAGGATGTACTTGGAATGTTGCACTGGGCTCGTGCAGCTAGAGGACCAATCACAGGTTAGCTCGCGCTGTCACAGACGCAACTATATTAGACACCGCGGGAGAGACAAAGCGCCAGAACTGTTTAGTAACCATATCGTAGACTGTCACCTTAGCGTGGGATAGAGCAGGGAAACCTAGCGTATCCTGGGCTAGACAGTAGATACGGTGGCTAGCAGTGGTAGTGTTAGCAGCAGACTGCCTCGGTACCTGTAGCTAGCTGACTACCCCCGAGAGCTTCCCCAGAGAGACAGAGAGACATTCACCCGGTCACACCGGAGCCAGAGTACAGAGAGAGAGAGAGAGACGCACCCCGGAGAGCAGCCATCCATCTCCCGCCCCGCCTAGAGCTCAGCCGCCCTGTTCCATCACCAGCCCTGGTCCCAAGGTGAGCTTGCTAACCCATTAGCACACGGCTAACTAGCTAACTAGCAGGCTAGCCCTAGCATTGGCGCAGCTATCTAGCTAACGGTGGTGAAGCCCGGTTTGTCGCACCTAAAAGTCCCCGCCTCCATCCATAGTTATCCGGGCTATAGAAAAACCGCGACATTACTTTGGAAAAAAAAAACCCCGGATCAGACTACACGATTTCAGCTCCATTTTGTCGTCGCCGACAAATTTCCAGCGTCAGGTCCAACTATGAACATCGGGAACGACGAACGGGCGTCTGTTGTGCGACATAATCCAAGAAAAGCACCGTGGCGTCAGAGACGCCCCACAACTCCCCTCGTCATTGCCCGGAAACCCGATTTGTTGAACGCATGCGCGAAAATGCGTCTACTTCCTGTCACCGCTAACCTTTCACAACGTTGTTGAAAAGCGTCTTCCCCGCCTTGAAATCATGGAAAATGCGTCAGTCAGTTCCGTAAATAGCTTCGTCATATTGCCGAGTTGTAAATTGCTTCGTCAAACTGCCGACACGAAGTAGACA
The DNA here is from genome assembly GCF_029633865.1 of Lampris incognitus. Classification (NCBI taxonomy): domain Eukaryota; kingdom Metazoa; phylum Chordata; class Actinopteri; order Lampriformes; family Lampridae; genus Lampris; species Lampris incognitus. The sequence continues at coordinate 20,753,166 of NC_079211.1, forward strand.
CATTTTCGCGCATGCGTTGAACAAATATGGTTTCCGTAACGGATCGGGGAACGGCAACTCCGACGAAAAAGTCCAGCAGGTCAGAATTGTTTTTTTTTGTATAGACGAGTTTTCCCGCCCTTACCTAGGGCGTCAGGGTGGGTGTATTGTTTTTTTTCCGGTCTAAACATCCGTAGCCGGATGTAAACATGCAAGCCTAGGTCTACATATCTTTAACAACATTAAACATTAAAAATGGACATTAGAAAATAAAAAAATGGTTCAGGGACACACTGTGCGGTACGTGGCTGTACTAATACACGGAAACGCCTGAATGAGTGGTTGGATAGAGTGTGTTGCCCATCGACCCCACCATCGACCTGCCACAAAAATGCAGTGTTCCTGCATTCCATTGTTTTCCTTCCACGGAAAACCAACATCAGATTTCGAATCACGGATGTGGTTGAAGGCTTTGAATTTGAAGAAACCACCGAAAAACATCGTTGTTTGTTCCCATCACTTCATTGCCAAAAAGCCAACCAAAGAAAACCATTTCCCTGAACTGTGGTAACTAGGTAGCTACTCGTTACAACGGAAAAGAAAAGCGTAGGGTGGCTCGAATTCTGAAATGGACCGGAAGTGCCGCGTAAACTTGTCTATTTTCCCGCCTAGTCTGACGTCTCCTACTACGTGTTAATTGACATTGACCAATAGGATGACAGAGTGCTTCTCTGGCGCGCATGTAAGCGTGGCAACGAGATAGCGATGGCAGAGCTGGTTAAACTATGCTAGGTTAGCATTCCCATTAGCACTAGCCGCAATAGCGTACACAATCATTTTTTCTTTCGTTTCTTTTTCGTTTGGAACACAAGCCCACAACCCTCACTCATAGCGCTTCTGTACCCACGATTGACAGTTTCTAGATCCTCCTCCTCAACGACCTATGAACTCGCGCAAGGTCGTGAAAGGCAGCATACGATGATTGGTCGGGGTCGTACTTGCAGTGTTGCCAGTCCCCCGGCCAAGACACGGCAAGAATTTATGGCACTATGATTGCCTAATGTGATACGGTGAACGCTGTGAAAGACAAAAATATCGTGTAGTCTGATCCTGGCTTTAGGCTTACGCTTTTTATTAATTTTCTTATTCAATGTTCGCGTGATGGATTTCAAAATGTCAAACCAACTAAAGTTGATGTTAGTTTGCTACCAGACAGTGAATTAATCTGGACAAACATGCACACTTTAATTATACACTACCGTTCAAAAGTTTGGGATCACCCAAACAATTTCGTGTTTTCCATGAAAAGTCACACTTATTCACCACCATATGTTGTGAAATGAATAGAAAATAGAGTCAAGACATTGACAAGGTTAGAAATAATGATTTGTATTTGAAATAAGATTTTTTTTACATCAAACTTTGCTTTCGTCAAAGAATCCTCCATTTGCAGCAATTACAGCATTGCAGACCTTTGGCATTCTAGCTGTTAATTTGTTGAGGTAATCTGGAGAAATTGCACCCCACGCTTCCAGAAGCAGCTCCCACAAGTTGGATTGGTTGGATGGGCACTTCTTTGAGCAGATTGAGTTTCTGGAGCATCACATTTGTGGGGTCAATTAAACGCTCAAAATGGCCAGAAAAAGAGAACTTTCATCTGAAACTCGACAGTCTATTCTTGTTCTTAGAAATGAAGGCTATTCCATGCGAGAAATTGCTAAGAAATTGAAGATTTCCTACACCGGTGTGTACTACTCCCTTCAGAGGACAGCACAAACAGGCTCTAACAGGTACTATTTAATGAAGATGCCAGTTGGGGACCTGTGAGGCGTCTGTTTCTCAAACTAGAGACTCTAATGTACTTATCTTCTTGCTCAGTTGTGCAACGCGGCCTCCCACTTCTTTTTCTACTCTGGTTAGAGCCTGTTTGTGCTGTCCTCTGAAGGGAGTAGTACACACCGGTGTAGGAAATCTTCAATTTCTTAGCAATTTCTCGCATGGAATAGCCTTCATTTCTAAGAACAAGAATAGACTGTCGAGTTTCAGATGAAAGTTCTCTTTTTCTGGCCATTTTGAGCGTTTAATTGACCCCACAAATGTGATGCTCCAGAAACTCAATCTGCTCAAAGAAGTGCCCATCCAACCAATCCAACTTGTGGGAGCTGCTTCTGGAAGCGTGGGGTGCAATTTCTCCAGATTACCTCAACAAATTAACAGCTAGAATGCCAAAGGTCTGCAATGCTGTAATTGCTGCAAATGGAGGATTCTTTGACGAAAGCAAAGTTTGATGTAAAAAAAATCTTATTTTAAATACAAATCATTATTTCTAACCTTGTCAATGTCTTGACTCTATTTTCTATTCATTTCACAACATATGGTGGTTTCATAAGGAAGAAAATAAAAGTTAATAACAGATGATAGCCGTTACGAAGAAAATGTTGAGCAGCTCCACTTGAAATCATCTTTTAAGAACATCCTAAAATTTCTCCATAGGTAAATTTTTGAGGTCTATTTTAAGGACACTTGTGAATCCGGCCCCCGGGCCTTAACAAGTGGAAGCACCTGAGAATTTGACTATTGCACAGACAGGTGAACAATCTCAGGGTATTTTGGAAGGCAGTCTGTATGTACACCTCCTGTCCTGCCCCATCACCATTGTTTGAAAGGCAGAATGTTTAAAGGCAACATTGGTGTGCACTCCACTGCATTAAGCTTGTCTAAGTATGATCAAGTGCATTGCTACTATTGTGAATCATTAGTCATCGCATGTCGGGTTGAGCGACAGAGAGAGAAAATGCTCTCATAGGAATGACAGTGGAAGTGCTGTCTGCCTCTGTAACTCTTCTTGTTGTTAATAATGTAAAAGGATCCTCTAGGATATTAGACCCTTTAGGAAAGGAAGTTCCCATATTTACAGGTTCCCAAAATAGCTCTGTCACCCAGCACTCTCAGTATATCAGTGTCCTGTCTCAAGCAGGGGGCCCGCAGAAGTTTCCCACACGTGTCACAGGCCAAAATCATGACAAGAGGGCGAGGGAGAAAGGAAGGGGGTGGGGGGACGGGGAAGAGGGAGATTGGGATTAAGGAGTCGGAAAAGGAAAATTAACACCGGTTGATGTTCTCGCGATGGAGGGAAATGGAGATTAAGATGAAGATGGTTGACCTGATGGAAGGGGGGGGGGGGCTGGCAAACGGGAAGAGGGGCACAACTGGGCGGAAACACACAGCAGTAAAGAAGTGTTAAAGGTGATCCAAGAATGGCCGCCCTGTTTCCTCCCCTTCAAATCAAACGCAAGGGTTATATAACATGGTGTTTGGAGAGCCCACGGCTTTGTCTTTCATCTCAATCGTGAAGGAGAGGCACATAGAACAGTTGGCAACTTCACTATGGATCCACTATGGCTCACTCTTGAATAGTCATTACTACCTTTTGCATGCTTCCTGGTTGATTACCTGCTGGAACACATTATTTGCATACTGTACATTGTAGCATCTCAAAATGTCCCGGGCATGAGCTCATCTTACAGAGTCCATATTGGTTCGGGCCCTTTCACGTTGTCTTTCATGTCTGGTATGCAGTCCCTCTATGGCGAGAAACTCTAGATAGGGGATGAGGTCCGACCCAACACATTCCAGGGTGGTTTGTTTGAGACAGCACTCAAGTTATCGCTCACGTTTGATCCTCACGTATGATGGCTGCAAGATATTGAAAAAAAAATCAACATAATTTCACCAGACATATGCAGCTTTTAACTTTCAGAGCTCAATTTGCAAAGAATTTATCACTCTAACAATTATATGAGTGTCGCAGAAGGCTGAATCAGTTCATCTGGACTCAAGGTTTATTGTTTCATCACTCATCTTAGTGTCCTCTTCAGTCTCAGCTTGACTGCAGTTGCATAATGACTGAAACCAATGATCTGTTTCACATGCAAATTGGCATGACCATTAACTAGAGTTACGTGGGCCATGTGTACTATTCACAGAGGATTGGGGAATAGTTGCAGTCACATCAAAGAAGGTTGACTCAGTTCACCTGGATGCAACGCCTATTGACAGATGTGTTTCATCACTCATCAGAGATGAAACGTATTCAGAATCCAGTTCACTTGGTTCAATTCACACTTTCGGTTGTTATGCCACTGTATTGCTTATAAGGGTGGGGATACTTGAAGTCAGCTGAGACTGAAGAGGTCACTTAGATGAGTGATGAAACGTTTCTCTCAATAAATGTGTCCAGATGAACTGATTCACCTTTCTGTGATTTCCTTAAGTGGATTATTGAGCATGCATAAAGACAATGATTAGGGTGATTTTATAGGCGGAAATAAGGCAGTTGTCCAAGAAATCATTGAATCAGACTAAATTCTATTATTCAACAGATGTGCTAGCATATTTTTCAAGAGCAGTCATAAAAAGCAGACCTTGCTAGATGTCATCGTCTATAGAACAATAACAGTTTTAGCCTAAATTGACTGATGGTCCCAATTTGCATCACAACACATTACTTGCATTGTGATATTGCACAACCTTACTGCAATGACGATTCTGAAACCCATCAACAATGGCCCCTCACCAGCCAAAAAAGATTAGTAATGATGACATTTGGGGACATCAGTGAGTTACGACTACCTTTTAGATCTAAAATATAGTCCGACTTTTAAAATTCACACAAAAAGGGTGAAAAGATCAGTTCTACTTTGAATGCATGCGGCCGAAATTCCACAGCGATGCACTTAAGTTCATTGGCCACATCAGTTCATCAAAAGAAAAACAATAAGTTGGCAGTTCCTGATGAAAAAAAAAAACCCTTTTCTCATCTTTTATTTTTATACATAAAAAAAGCTTTTACAATAATGTTTATATTGGGGTGGTGCTTTGTATGGGACAGCCCAAACAAGCAGATTTGAATCATAGGAAAACAGAGGGAGCCTGGCCTTAGGCCTTTGCTGCTGAACCCTCCTTCCTGACGCAGTTACAGCCTTAATCACGTGGAATCCCCGGGGCTTCGAGTCAGTCACGAAGAAGAGCTCCTTCTCCACATCTCTCATTTACTTTTCTTATGTATAGCCAGGAAATACTAACACACAGAGGTCTGTTGATAAGATTTAGACACAGTTTGTTAGATCAGGGAATATGTTTACATCAGGAAGCCTGGAAGGGAAGTCTAATTGGTGCAGTGAGAGACAGTAGAGGGTTATAAGGTAATTCACATTTGGCCATATGCCGTAAGGTGGAACAAATGATAGTGCCCTTCAACTACACAGGATAGTTCTGATTTTGCTTGGATAATTTGATAACGGCCTGACCTCATGGTGTTTGATGGGCTGTGAAAATGGGCATTTCTAGTGTGCATGAACAGATCGTGCACATTAAAATAAACGGACTGGTTTTCTCTGCAGCATGAGTACGACAGTGCCTCTTCATCTGGAACACTAGAAGTCTCACAGGCAATGCGATGTGAGAGAGCGGTGGCACGTGAGGAAAGAGGTGTCTGCCGGTATGTAGGTATGTGTCACCTATCCCCAGATAGCACGGGAGAGGGATGCCTCGTTGTGCTCACTCAAGGGCATCCGTCCAGAACAGAGCGGTAGCTGAGGAGCCGGCAAAAACACCTCAGCTGCTGCTCCTCCTCCATGGGAAGCAGGGACGGATGGCAGCCGTTTCCCTGGAGACCGAGGTATCTGTATCAGTTCTCTAATTACCTACACCCACCCAATTCACCACAGAGGTGGGGAGAGTCCCTGAGCTGAGAACGCTTAGTGCAGGAACAACTCATCGCTCCTGGTCTCTCATTCCTAGTTTGTCCCAAAATAGTTTGCGAAAGACAGACATATTGAGGCAAAAAAAAAAAAAAGACAGCAAGGAGCAGCAGCCAAGGACACTGGGAAGGAAGACAGCTGGAAGCAGGGAAGGAAGAGAGAGAGGAGCTTGGCATACAGTGCTGAAACAGTTGTAAAACTAAGGTCAAAGGTAATTTAGGGCACAACATATCTTGTATTTTTATTATATTTTGGTGAAAATGGGTACTAACATGGTTTGCACTATGATAGACGGATACCTCTGATCTTGAAATCGTGAGCCAGTGAGGAAATGTTGGTAAGATCACCCAAGTTGACAACAGCCAAGCTTGCCTTCTCTTTTCAAATTAAAGACCATAACTGTTGGATTGGTAGATGTATGCCACCAACACTGTTCACCTTCATTAGGATGCATGAAAACGAGACCGCAGGCCTTGACATTGCCCATGATGCTCCATAAGAAAAGGGCATTGCATTATTACTGGACAGTAGTTATGGCTGCCGGTGGCTTGAACTACATTTATGACAGCTGACATGATGGACTCATGCACCCCTGGCTCTGCAAGAGGAGGTTTGGCATGTGCCCCTCCGTGTGTCAATTATATGCACTTCATAGTCATACCACCAAAGGAAGAGCAAGAAATTGGTGCAAGTTACAGCCTCATGTTTTGTTATTGTCTAGTTTGCGTTTACATTTCTACTGTTTTCTATTTGTAAGAGCATTGAGATCGTGAGAATATCATCCAAGACAATAAACGGCAGGGATACAGTCATACCACAGGGAGATATGTGACATTACGGTTGGATTTACTCAGCATTTGAAGTGGAAAAACACAAGTGGCAAAACCCTTGGGAATCAAGTTGAACATTTCTGCAGTCGAATAAAAGATACTAAAGAGATATTGCTGATATTCACGGCATGTATTTCTTTAGTAAAAAGGGTATTCATTTCAATTCTAACTTCTAATTATCCACTCCCGGTGTGGGAAGATGGCTGCACAAATTCACGTTTGCAGCGGCCACACCCAGTACCAGTGTGGGAAGATGGCGGCACAAACTTACGTTTGTGGCGGTCTCACCCAGTTCCATCCATGCAGTGTCTTTGTCCACGTCTGCGTCTAAGTTTGTGTTTTGGTTTGATGGCTGGGAGAATTGGTGCTGGATCGGCTGGGAGAGCTTGGCCTGCTGCGTCCTGTGGGCCCAGAGACCACAGCCCTGCCTGGAGCTGTGCCCGAGGAGGAAACAGCGAGGACGGTCTGACAGGACGCGGAAGCAGGGCAGGCTAAGCTAACTGCCAGCCCATGCAGACCGGCAGTTCCGATAACACCGAGGGCGGTCTGGTGGCAGCCTTGCCTAGCATTGACTGTGTTTGTGGTGTTGTCGTGCGGATTGTGGGGAGGTATGTCGAAGGTGTCTGACTGGGAGAGCTGGCGTTGGATCGGCTTGGGGAGTCTGGTCTGCTGCTGCCTTGGAGCTGCGCCCTAGGAGGAAACACAGAACGGTCTGACAGGACGCGGAAGCGAGGCAGACTAAGCTAACTGTTAGCGCATGCAGACCGGCAATTCTGACGGTCATCCTGGCATTCACGGTGTTGGACAGTGAATTTTTTTTATATATATATGTTGGATGTAGTATGTGTTTTTGTATTTTTTTCGTGGTTTGGATATATGTGTTCTTGTAGTTTGGATGTGTATTTGTCTTTGTGTTGCACTGCTGTGGGCTGGGGGAAACGATATTTCATTTCATGTGCATGGAATGAAATGACAAATAAATGTTCCTGATTCCTGATGTTCCTGATAATTAGCATGTTACAAGAAGTGGCCACTATATTGTATTGCCAGCTGTGCAAAGTTTATGTATGTCTGATATCAGGCACAGGAATCTAAATGACCTTTAGTGGAAGCTGGACAGGTTCTGTGTCTCTCAGTCTCCTGTGAGTGTGGAGTCAGATCCATCCATCCATCCATCCAAACCCTTTATCCTGCTCCCAGGGTCGCGGGGATGCTGGAGCCTATCCCAGCAGTCACTGGACGGCAGGCAGAGACACACCCTGGACAGGCTGCCAGGCCATCACAGGTTTGTGGAATCAAATACGTTTAAATTTTTATAGCTAAATGCAGAGAAAGAATGATTAAATGCACAAATCAGAACATGATTTGCCCATGTCAATCAACAAAAAAGAATGGCAAACTGCAAATATCTTCGCCTAGTCACAAATACTTGAGCTCACTGCTCAGTTTGTCTTAAAAATGTCAGCAAATGTGAACCAATAGACATGTAATTTGTTATTCACAAATGATGAGTTAACACTATAAATACTATATGAAGAAAGATATTTTTAGAATAATATAATTTAAATGCAGAAATATATTTGTAAAATTATTGTCTCCAGATACAAATTTATACAACCCCTAATCTGAAAAAGTTGGGACGGTATGTCAAATTAAAATGAAAACTGACAACAGTGATTTGTAAACGATCTTTGACCTGTATTACATTGAAAACAATACAACAGCACATTAATTGACGTTTTACCTCGTGAATTTTTTTTTTCTTCAGATAAACATTTCAATTTTGATTCTTGCAACATATTTAAAAAAATGTTGGGACAGTAAAATATTTACCAGTTTGTAATGTTGCCATTCCTTTCACAACACTTAAAAGATGTTTAGGGACTGAAGACACCAAGTGATGAGGCGGTTCAGGTGTAATTTTGCACCAATCTTCCTGCTAACAAGTCTTAAGGTGAGCAACAGTACGGGGTCTGCGTTGTCGCATTTTGCATTTCAAAATGTGCCACACATTCTGCGTTGGGGACAGGTCTGGACCGCAGGCAGGCGGTCCAGCACCTCCACCCTCTTCTTCTGCAGCCAAGCATTTTAATGTGTGCAGAATGTGGTTTTGCAGTGTCTTGTTGAAATATGCATGGGCGTCCCTGGAAAAGATGTCGTCTTGAAGGCAGCATATGTTGCTCCTAAATCTCTATGTACTTTTCAGCATTAATGGTGCCTTCACAGAAGTGCAAGTTACCTTTGCCAAGGGCACTGACACAGCCCCATACCATGATAAAATCTGGCTTCTGGACTTGTTGCTGGCAACACTCTGGATGGTTCTTTTCTTCTTTGGTCTGGTGCACACGGCGTCCATTTCTTCCAAAAAAGACCTGAAATACTGATTCGTCTGACTGCAATACATGTTTCCACTGTGTGATGGTCCATCCCAGATACCTCTGAGCCCAGAGGAGTTAATGATACTTCTGGACACGGGTAACATAAGGCTTCCTTTTGGCACAGGGAAATTTTAACTGGCATTTGTGGCTGTAACTACGTATTGTCGTGCTTGACAAAGGTTTGCCAGAGTAATCCTGAGCCCATGTAGTTATATCGCTTATAGATGAATGAGAGACAGTGCTATCTGGGGGATCGGAGAGCACGGTTATTCAGCTTAGGCTTCCACCCTTGCTCTTTACGCACTGAAATTCCTCCAGATTTCTTGAATCTTTTAATTATGCTATGCACCCTAGAGGGGGAAATATCCAAATCCCTTCCTAACTTTCTTTGAGGAAAATTGATTTTTTTTAACATTTCAATCATTTTTTCATGGATTTGTTGGCAAACTGGCGATCCTCGGCCCATATTTGTTCCTAAAGCACTAGGCCTTTCCTGGATACTTTTGCACCAACTCGTGATTACAATCACCTGTTGACATCTCCTGTTTTAAGTCACATCATTATTTAATTATTTTACCTCATTACTAGCCCTAATTGTTTTTTTATAATTTATTTATGTATTTATTTATTTATTTTGATATACTTCATTAATCCCTGTGGGGGAAATTCTTTCTCTGCATTTAACCCATCCTAGCGATGTAGCTAATAGCAGTGGGCATCCGCCGTGCAGCACCCGGGGACCAGCTCCAGGTCTTCTTGCCATACCTCGGTCAAGGGCACAGACAGGAGTATTAACCCTAACATGCACGTCTTTTTTGATGGTGGGAGAAACCGGAGCACCCGGTGAAAACCCACCACAGACACGGCGAGAACATGTAAACTCCACACAGAAGATGACCTGGGATGACCCCCCAAGGTTGGACAACCCCGGGGTTTGAACCCAGGGCCTTCTTGCTGTGAGGTCACAGCGCTAACCACTGTGCCACCATGCCGCCCAATTTATCACGCACGTCATTGGTCTGCAGAGACACCCGCCCAAGCCAGAGGTGACATGGGGATTCGAACCGACGATTCCTGTGTTGGTAGGCAATGGTAGGCAACGGAATAGACCGCCACGCTACCTGGACGCCCCAAATTGCCCCTGTCCCAACTTTTTTTTTTGGAATGTGTTGCAGGCCTGAATGGCAAGAATGGATGTATATATTTACAAATGAAATGAAGTTGACCAGACAAAACATGAAATATCTTGTCTTCATGCTATCTGCAATGAAATACAAGTCAAAGCGAATTTAGAAATCACTGATTTCTTTTTTTAATTTGCATTTTCCATACCATCCCAATTTTTTCTGAGTTGGGTTTGTAGGTTACACACTTTTACAAATAATTGCATCTAAGGCTCTCCCCATACAAAGAGTAAAAAGCCTGACTTGTTTATTGGCTAATGCATAGCATCCATGTTGAACATGTTGAAAAAGCACATTCATCGCCTTACTCAGGGTGCAAACTGTGAAGGGGTGTCAGGTGCTAGAAATAATCTCAATTAAGTCACAAATATGTATTTGGAGTCAAATACAAATTTATTGGGATTTGTTTATGTCCATAAAAGACGTGTCGTTTACCAGATTTGTCTGTAAGACATGATTGACAAGTGCAAATCATGTTTTCTGCAATTGTTGTTTCTCTGGATTTATTTACTAAAAGAGGGGTAAGAAGTGGTTATCTGGTGTTAAGATTTTCCCAGGAAAACGAATTTTAAAGATGCAGGTTTGTCCTACAGTCTCTATCAATACCAAACAGGCAGAATAAGAGATTATTTTAAGGAAAACACATCAGAGTCCAAAAATGACGTGTTGTCCAAAGCTCGGACATCCGGAGGGAGCTCGGAGTAGAGCCACTGCTCCTTCGCGTCGAAAGGAGCCAGTTGAGGTGGTTCGGGCATCTGATTAGGATGCCTCCTGGGCGCCTTCCTTTGGAGGTTTTCTGGGCATGGCCAACTGGGAGGAGACCCCGGGGTAGACCCAGAACTCGCTGGAGGGACCACATGTCCAATCTGGCCTGGGAATGCATTGGGGTCCCCCAGGAGGAGCTGGAGGGCATTGCTGGGGAGAGGGACATCTGGAGTGCCCTATTTAGCTTGCTGCCACCGCAACCCGACCCTGGAGAAGCAGCGGATGATGAATGAATGAATGAATGAATGTCATCACTCTGGTTTAGTAACCTCTGCTGTATTTTGCCAGACATAAAAAAATAATAGCCAAAAACTCAACTTATTCCCTTTGACAGCATATGGCAGCTGCCCTGTCCTTCAGTGGTCCTTCCTGTGCATGTTTTCTGATATGCTTGAATACATGGTATGATGCCAGACAACAACTGGTACACCATACTGGTTCAAATACCTAATGGCCACTATTCCTGAACTTCTATAACCTTGTAGAAATATTTGAAATTTTCTAGAAGCCATCATGCTGTCTGAGCCTTGTTGAAAGGTGGTTTAGATGTTCTGTTTTAACTAGTCTTTAAGTGCACAGTGGGTAGTAGTAATAGCAGGGTTATGTTGAACGTCATGCATCTATATATGCTACTCAAAATCTCATTGGTCTTGTTCAGTGTTGTAGTCGAGTCACTAAACCTCGAGTCCGAGTCGAGTCTCCAGTGTTCGAGTCCAAGTCCGAGTCACCAAAGAAAAGTCGAGTCGAGTCCGAGTCGAGTCCCCATTACCTGAGTCCGAGTCAAGTCCCTATTACCCTAGTCCGAGTCCGAGTCATCAAGGTTGAGTCTGAGTCGAGTTCCAAGATGGCTCCAGTGATCCACTCGGGCACAGTCAAAGATCTGACATACAAATAAAAAAGGTCTACATTAAACAAAAATGACACAGCTGTCACCATTTCAAAGGGAGTTTATTTACTTTGTGACACGATAGCCAAACAAATGCACACCCACACACTCGCACACATGCACGCGCAAGCATGCGCGCACACACACATTTTTAGAACAGTCTGAATTTCTTTGACATTCTGAACACTGGATGTGCTTCAAAACACATTTGATAGCTGTGAATAGTATGCTATTAGCAAATGGTGGAAACAGTATACAGAAGTAAGTTCCACAGCATACAATACATTCATAAAAACTAGTCAAAAGACATTGTCTCTCAGGAATAGTTAGGAACAAAAGGCTGGTGGCACTAGTTTTAAGCATACACGTTGCATTTCAAAAACACAAGATCTGACAGCATGGAACTACTCAACCTTGCACGGTGAGGCCTCATCAAAATGCCTCCATGACTAAATACCCTTTCAATGGGCGCACTGGAGGTAGGGATAGAGAATACCTGTGTGGCAATCTGATAGAGGGTAGGGAATTTGGATTTGTTTTGCTGCCAAAACCTGAGGCACGGGACTGAGTCAGAGTCCTGCTCAGCGATCAAGTTGAGGTATGCAGTCAACTGAGCCTGGCCAGACGGCTTCTTCTCGGTGGAGGAGGGAGTCCTCCTATAGTGGGAGAACATTCTCAACTGCTTCTCAGGAGGAGACTCTGAAAGTTCACCTTCCCCTGGTCCTGTTGCTTCCGCTGCATCTGCTGTTGATACCGCTTGCTTGTCACCCTCTGCCTTTATATACTCTGAAATGAGAGGGGGCATGGGGGACTCATTACAAATATGTTATTGACTAGGCCTACATGACAAATGACACGCCTATGTGCTTTATTGTAACACCTTCAATGATATAAACATCACAACAATCAAATAGTTAATCACTTAACTAACGTTAATCAAAACATTTCTCACCTTTGATCTCAGTCTTCAGCACATCTTTGACGTCACTGTCCAGCTGCACATCATGTTCTAGCCGCTGGAAGCCAAATGCTGGGTCCAACACAGATGCTATGAAGTAGGCATTGGTGAAAGGAAATTTGGTGGGGCCTCTTCCTTCAGCCGGCTCACATCCTGGTATCTTGACTGCACTGAAAACCTCTGCAAACCTTGTTTTCAAGGAGCTCTCCAGATCTCACCAGAGGCCCACAGTATCTGGCTTTTCCTCTTATTTCCTGCAGGTAACAGCGCAGAGTGAGGACACAGGGCACAATCACACTGACGGTGACAGTAGTCTCACCCTGAGTTAGGTTGGTTGCCTCTAAGAACGGATCAAGAACTTCGATCAGTTCTTTAAGCTGAGCATACTCTCGCGGGGATAAGATAAGGCTTTTGTGCCCCACTGATTCCAACACACTGGACAGCTTTTGCATGTCTAAATGCACATAAGCCTTCACCTGCTTCAGAGTGGAATTCCATCGTGTGGCATTCGCTGTTGGAATTGTTGCATCACCAGAACACGCTTCAAAGCAGTCTTTAAACGAGGTGCCACTGTGGAGGAGGTTGGCTGCACGGGATAGCTTTGCTAGGGTGCTTGACAGCCCACTGGTGTCTTTCAGACCATCTTTTATGACCAACTGCAGTGAATGTGTGAAGCATGATAGTCTCTGCATCTTACAGTTCTCAGCCAAAGTGTCATTGACTGTCTGTTGATCTTCTGGCATCAGGTCTTGCCATATTTCATCATCGTCCTCAAAAGTGCTGGGATCATGAGCTTCAGCATCACAAGGATCCTCTAGGGGAAAGCTGGCCTGGAAAGCTTTTCTCATGTTGGATGCATTGTCAGTTATGACAAAGTTGATCTATTCCTTAATCAGGTATTCTTCAGCACAGCATTCAAACATCATTGCAATCTTCTCTCCTGAGTGTTTCCCATGCACTCTTTTGCAGGAAAGAAGATATGACTGAAGGCTGAGTTCCTGTTTTTTTTATCCATTGCCACTGTGTGTGCTGTCACTCCAAGGAATGACTGCATCTTTCGATCACTCCAAATGTCTGTGGTAACAGCAACACTCGATGCTTCTGCCAGCTGGTTCTTTATCTGTTCTTTCTTGACTTCCACCATTCCTGGAATGGTCACAGAGGAAATTGTGGATCTTGCTATGGGCCGGTACTGAGGGTCCAGGACATGCAGGAAGTGCTTGAAGTCCTCGTTGTCAACGATGGAGAGTGGCAAGCAGCACTTAATGATTAGATCTTTTACAAGGGCATCACTTATTGCCTTCTGACGTGGATGTTTGAGGTCGTACATCCTTTGCTGTCCATCATTTAAAAATGATGTGATAGTCTTCTGACCTGGAGCAGCTGGCATCACATCTGAAGCAGTGGAGGCACGGTATTCTTGGAACCTAGGGGAAGATAGGATACACACTTTAGCTTGCTGATGCCAAACTGTTTCAAGTAATCTTTCTCACAGCAAAAAATGTGTAACGTTATAGCTATAACAATATGCAATAAAAATACAAATGTTACACATTATACACATAGTGGTTTGAACCATAACCAGTTAAGTTACATATTTAGTTATCTATATAACTAACATTACCATATTAGTAGATTAACTAATGTAAACTAGCTGGATAAATGAAAAGTATGAGAAAAGATACATAATTTATGAGACTAACAGGACAGGGATTAATTAGCAAAACCCAGTCATTTAATTATTGATTTAAGTATGTTACATGCTACCTAGCTGAGCTTTAACTCTCTATCCTCCGTGAGTCTGTACGTTTATTCTGTATGGGTCAGGGAGGGTGTGATTTTGTTAGAAGACAGAGCCAGTTCATAGTACTGTTCAAAAGCTACGTCGCGCGTGTCTATTTTTAGAATTTGGCACACCCAATGCTGCATATATGCAAAGAAAAATATCCCCCTATTTACAGTAGCCTATGCGGTGTCACCAATCACGATACGGTTCGGTAGTTTTCGGTACATCGGGGGGGCGGGGGGGGGAATGCCACATCTTCAATTAGTCCATTTAGCGAGTAATAGCCTACAATTATTTTTATTTGCATTGTAAAGTTGTGCACATTTTATCAACATTATTTGTGGATGCATATATGCTAGACTTCTTCCTTCTCCGCACTTGGAGAATATTCATGGCGGAGATCTGCAATGTGCGGATTTGTTATTGCTAGTTAAGATTAATGCTAACACGGTAGTTCAGAGTGGTGTGTTTTTTCCGTTAAGTGTATGCTACTTGGTAATTAGCTAAATGATAAATAAGAAAAATCAGTTTTAATCTCCCTATAACACGAAGACGCTGCGTGTTACTTACCAACTCATCATTAGTGAGATCGATGGCACGCTCGTACCGAAAGCGAACCGTACTGTGACTTTTCTGTGCAATGCTGCATTAGCATTCTAACAGTAACGTTACTTAACTTACCTATACAATCTCACTTGGTTCTAGTGATATGATATACCCGCCACACGACCTAACCCAACGGTTCTAGTGATATGATATACCCGCCACACGACCTAACCCAACATCTTGGACCAGTGGTTGAGTTACTTCAGAGGCTATTGTTACCGTAGCTAGATAGCTAGCTAGCTAACGGTAACTGATCACCAACCATATCATCAACTGACTGCATATCACTTACTTTTCTGGGTGCATCCTTGACAGATGTCTGTTGAAGTTTGAGGTTGTGCCGGTCTTCTCCTCAATAGTTCGTTTACATATCGAACATCTAGCAGTGATCTTGCTGGAATTTGTTGTAAAATCTGTGTAAGCATAGCGCACAATTCGGGGCGTCTCTTTAGGCATCTTCGCGCTACTGAACATGACGGTATGCACGCCACGTGAATCCGCATGTAGGTGGAACACACGTGCCTGCCCTTACACGAAATTGAATAATGTTACAGTATTAATATAGCTATCAATATATTTTAACAGGGCCTATCATTTAAAAAAAATCTAACAAAAACAGTCTTTATCAATTAAAAAGTCCGAGTCCGGGTCTCCAACTTCCGAGTCCGAATGCAGTAAATTCGCGAGTCCGAGTCCAAGTCCGAGTCATCAGTGCTCAAGTCCAAGTCGAGTCACGAGTCATGACAATCAGGACTCGAGTCGGACTCGAGTCCGAGTCCTGGACTCGAGTACTACAACACTGGTCTTGTTTAGTAACCAACCCTAACCCTTTGGTCAAGGTCTATGTCACTGCAGACACTGATTTATGTAGACAATCATACATGGGGGCGGGGGGTGGGGGATTTTGGCTTAATGGTTAGCAGTGTGTGTCTTCACAGCAAGAGGGTCCTGGGTTTGATCCCAGTCCATCTGTGTGGAGTTTGGATGTTTTCCCTAAGTTTGCATGGGTTTCCTCCAGTTACTCTTGTTCCATCCCTGTGATGGACCGGAGCCTTGGCCAGGGTTTGATCCTGCCTTGCACCCAATGCATGCTAACATAGGCTCCAGCACCCCGTGACCATGGCCAGGATAAGCTGATGGATGGATGGATGAATGGATGGATGGAGGACTCCAGTTTCCTCCCAGTCCAAAGACATAAATGTTAGGTGTGATTGATTGCAATGGACTGGCGATCTGTCCGCGATGTCGCCCTGCCTTCTGCCCAATGCCTGCAGGGATACACTGAAGACTCCCCCTTGTGAATCTGAATTGGATTAAGCGAGTATGGATAATGGATGGATTCTGTACTGACACAAATTTAAAGGAAATGTCCAAATCTGTCAAACATTTTTTTGAGACAAAACTTACTGGCTGCTAATTGATTGGATGTGGCAAAACGTGGTCCTGTGTTTGCAACCCCTTGTGATCCCCCCCCCCCCTTTCACTGCTATTCCTAATGTTCAGGATGTTAGAGACTGAAAACTCGCTCTCACTGCTTGGAAACAAACTGTAACAAGCTTTCTCAAGTGTACTGAGAAATTACATGATCAACGTAGAAGTACAACATAGAACATTAAGTAATTGATTAAAATGGTGAGACACGTGTAGCCGAATTGCAACAAAACTTTGCTGCTCAGCAGTTTCCAAAACCACAAGCGATTCTTTAATGAGATTTTGGATTCTTTTTCTCTTAAACAATTCAGGGTGAGGCAATTTAGAGGTCAGGACTTGGGAGCCTGCCGGTTTACACTCCAGAAAGCTTGAAGAGTGATTTCTTTTTGATCCGTGTCATGAATTCTAATGACGTTAACAAACTTAATTGGGATTTTCCGAATGACTGTTTTCATTGTTTAATGTAGACCACAAGAATTCACTGTTTTATCCCGGTATTTTGTGATTGCATTAAAGTCCATATACCACAGTTCATGGTACAGCTGAGGCATGGTACTAAAATGCTGTGGGTTGACTTACAACGAAAGGACGTTAAACCCAGTCTTGAAAATCTTGACCCACATATGCACATATAACCCTGCAGGCAGGCACACACACACACACACACACACACACACACACACACACACACACACACACACACACACACACACACGCGCGCACACATGTCTCATGGCCTGTGGTGCAATCAAAATCCTATTCAACGTCTCTTGATTAATAATGATACCGCTTACATCTTCACACACTCACGACTGAGTTGGTTTGATCTTCACAGAGCAATTCGAAAATGTAGCTTTGCCTTGTACATTTTTGCGCTTGTCGAGAGCAGCTATTTCTGGAGTGTGTGCATGACAGGCTGCTTCCCCTCTTGAGCAAGCCTGCTGTTTGCATGGAGTCTCAGTAAAGATGACAAAGACCTTGACATGGACACCCCCCAAGACCTTTCTGTTCTTTTTGTCTCCGCCTGGAGATCGGACACCACTCACAGCTGTGATCTATCCTCTTACAACAGCGGAGCTACATATCCTCTGCTGCGTCTGGCGGCCTGCTGCCGAATCTTTGTCGGAAAACAAACAGCACGGATGAGGGTTGAAATCTTATAGCGGGAGACAACTCATATGATATGTGTGATCAATTTCTAAAATTATGACGATGGATCAATTTGTTTCTTGTATCAAGAATACAGGAATAAGAAGATACATATCATAGCATAATAAAGCTGACACGCCAAATCCATTTATATTTAGTATAGTCTAGGTGAGGGTATAGTGTGTGTCTTAAGTCAATATGCGGGAGGCGGGAAGACATCGGCCATGTTCTTCCAGGCCAAGAGTATTTCCTGCATCTCCTTCGGAGGTGCATCCGTTCCTCATCCTAGAGAACAGCGAGACAATAGAACAGATGGAGGAAGACCACTGTCCGTGCATCTGGTTAAATGGATTGAATGGCCATTTTTAGCACGTCTCCCACTATCAGAGAGGCCTAAAACAACATTTTAGTGGAGCCATGCCACCATTATATGCCTCAGTACCACAAATGGAAAGTGGGAGGCTTCTTTTATGTCTATTTAATGCCCCTATCACAATTTTTAAATAGAAACATCATATAGGCTAATTTACTCTACCACCAGATTAACTAAGAATTTGAGGGTATAACATGTCGTCACCTTCTGATTGCTTACATTTTGTTTAAATAGAGGGGTCGCTTAATGTCAAGAGCTGATGTGTTATGCAACGTCATGATTTGGACTCTCCACATGGAAAATAAGTCAGGAAGTTCCAAAAATCACATCCATATTTATGTTCTTAAGCATGCTTTTTTTTGTCTCATGATATGCTAAGATACTGAAATTCTAGATACAACATAGTGGCTAGTGTTTCAGGAGTAGGGAATTGCTAACCTAATGCTCTTGGAATAGTTTTCCGTTCTGACAATTTCTAAGGTTTAACTTTCTACAGACCTGATTATTATCTGGGTACAGAACGGGAAGTGCTCGCTAACTAATTTGTGGTATTAGGCCTGATGCATCACCGTTACTTACCAGAAATCATTCATGAGCCATATATACCATAGCTAGCTCAGTAAAGATTAGTCATAGAGCGAGATAAGGAAGAGTGGCTGCCATTTATAGAATGGGAGGAAATGTAATGACATGACCATGAAGTTACTCAGTTACTTTGCCGTGTTCATGACACCCTCGGTATTTAATTTTTACCATTTGCCTGCAATTCACTACAAAGTGGTGTTTTCAATTCTGCAAAAAATCTGAAATTGCAGAAGTGAAACCGAGCATGCATGCATTTTGACTGTTCAAGACTGCCGCAGCATTTAGTCTCATGATCTAAGCATTTTGGAAATTAAAACAGTCTGTTAGGGCACACAGCACATGGCAACTACACTCCCTAAAATGGCTCCGATTAAGCGCAAATGGTGCACATTTGCTTTGATAAATTTCTGTGCCAACTTATACATTTTGGATTAGTCTGCTCCATCACTTATGTGAGGGATGTGTTACTGATTTCAAGGAACTGGCGTAGCCAGGTGTTTTACCCTGACCTGTTTGAAATTCAGGCTACCTAATGAATAGATTGCAGCACATGATGAGAACAGATGAGAGATTACAGCAGTACAAAACTGTCCTAGAACATGATATGACCAGAAAAACACGATTGCATAAATGTGGCTCATTGTTCAAATTGGCTCGTTGTGCTGGCCTGTGTATGTTGATGGAGATGGTTGTGTTCGCATACTGTAGAAGGTAGGTATGACTCACTCCACCCATTAGATCAGTGACTCTGGGTTTGGACAGCAGCCTTCCACTGATACTAAGACCACCACATTCAAAACCTCCCAAATAGCCATCTGCTCAGAATTTCTTCAGTGCCTTTGAATCTTTAAAGAGGATTAAAACACTGCAAATATAACACTTTGCCATCCAAGGACCAGTCACTTCACTTTACCACATGGCAATGGATACAGTTCTGTGGTCCAAGTTTCCTTGAGCAAACCAGGCATCTCTGTCTCATTTCTCTGCAAAGAACTTTTTATTCATTGTAGATCATGAGATTGCGAGACGTGACTGCACCACAGGGACTTGATGCCTAAGGGAGGGGGGATAGTGTACGTTGTGCCTCTTTTCAGAGAAAAGCATTTTAATTTGCTTCAGACTGAATTAAGCCCTTTATGTCCTTCACATTTTACATATTGTGCATATATGAGCAGTTTGAACAAACAACACAGTCATCCTTGGTCAACCTTACATTTATAAGCCTCGTTTGCTTCTATCATGCAGTCAAAGCAACTGTGTCCAGGGGTGAGGGCAAAGGATTGAAATTTAGGCCTCATCTGAGAATGGGGGAAAAATGAATGACACACTTCAGGAAGCAAACAATGTTTTTTTTAATGTTCCATTTTTCACAGACTATAAACTTCCAAGTGAGATCTCGCTCACTAGACAAGCATCAATTGCCTTGCGGGTATTGCATGCTTCTCCCAATTCATCTCCCAGTACCGTAACTGATGATAAATTCCTCCATCGTTAATGCTAATGCATACTTGACTCATCTAGTATGAGTCTTAGATGATTGCACTGAAGAAGATCCAGAAGTAACTCATTGCTTTTGAGATGAAATCATCCCAGTCCTCATTAGGTTTTCATTAACACCTCATCGTCTGTGCTTAGGCAGTGAAGTGAGCATTAGAGGACAGAGCACTTGTTAGTGTGGCTCTGCTGTGTTTACATGGAAGCCTTGATTGCAGACTTCATCATAGCCTCATATTCACTTCCTGTGTTAACCCCCCTTTACCATGGCAGCTCTTTCTTTCTGAGGCAATGACAAGGGCGCTAAGGAATTTCACTTGTGCTTTACTTCGCCCCAAACACTATTCTTGCACAGCTCATATAAAGAACCACCATATCCTGTTAAAACAAATATCATTGAGGAGGCAGAAACAAATGCTTTTGTCTTTGAGTTAAAATTAGCCCTGGCCCTTCTTTACCCAAACACCATTCCCTCTTGCAAGATGCATTTGACCTAAGAGCAGATGTGTATTCAGATATGACCTTATGTGCAGTCATGTAAGCCCAAAACCATTTATAGCGCACAAAGGGCATTGCTGTTTCTTCCATGTTAAACATGGACAATGCAGAGTATAGTAAACCTGCATGGTAGACCAGACAGCTATTCCTAATTTCCTCTGTACGTTCATCTAAAATTTCTGTGAACAAAATGTAATCACTCCAACTCTTATTGTCAAGGAAAAATAACTATACACAGCCTATCCTTTGTTTACTTTGTTAGCCAGCATACTACCACTGGCGATCATGCACCCCCCCCCCCCATATTGCCCATATTTAGCCATCTGGATGTCTTAAGAAGTTGGCCATTGTCAGTATGACCAAGATTCAAGTCACTGTAGCGCTTCAGGCCTCTCCAGTTCCCCAGCTAAGGGGGACTCAATGGCCCGTCTATCTCTTCACTGCTACTGTCGTAGCCCAGCCTTGGTTCTATACAAGCCCTGCAGGCCATGGCTCCTCAGAGACCAGTGTGCTCCAGAAGGCAGGAAACAGCTTGAGAAGAGCCTGACAGTCAAGGCTGTGGGAGGGCAGAGGATAGGGTGGGAAAGGGGGATTTCCTCATATGGTGCTTGGAAGCCTTTCAAAAGTGCACAGTCCTTTATAATCTGTTTGTCAAAGGCTATGAACATGTGATTAAATCAGCGCTTTTCAATGGCACCGGGCAGATAAGTTCTCCTGATGGGGATCTGTGTTCCCCAGAGATTTGCGTCTTTCTAAAGAGTTCAATCGGGCGCTATCAAAGTGCAAATACCCTTATCTTTCCTTCCTGCCTGATTCTTCATTAAGACGGGCTTGAGAAGTCCAGGCCACTAGGGCGATAACCTAAGAGCAGAAAAAAGCCGTCTTACAACAATAATAATAATAATAATAATAATAAAAAAAACTCATTAAACAAAATAGAGGGTCCCAAAGGATCATCATGCAGCCTGCATGACTGACCATTACATAAAGCCAGTCAGGCTGCCCACTTTGAATATAGAAAACTGTTAGTCGGTTAGATTCATGATTCCTACCTTTCCCTACACGTTGCTTTAAAGATGATGCTGATGGTTGGTTATGCAGTTACTCATCGGCTATCTCAGGTTTAGAAGAATAACCCAGAAGCCCTGTGTTGCATCTGGGGGGGGGGGGGTCTTTGCTTACTGTATCTTTAAAGTGGTGTCATGGGGAAACTGTACTAAAGGATGGTGGGTGGGTGGGTGGGTGGTGGTGGTGGTGGGGCTGCTGTGCACTAGTTGGCAAATGAGAGCCTGTCGCAGCAGCTTGGGCTGGAGATACGAGGAGCGCGTCCACGGTCCGGCGCAATAGGGATCGCTGTTCAAGCCCATCGCACCGTGTGCCAGAGGATCAATGGATGGACGGGGACACATTGCATTACGAATTAACTTGTCACGCGGCGGTGCGAGGAATTACGGGCTGTAATGGGGAATACGACGCCTAAACCGTTAATAGGTAAGCGCAATTATCCTCATAGCTAAAACAAGAAGTGTACATTTGAACATTGTAAGCCTCGGGTTGCGTCTTGTTTTGTGTTTTTGTGTTTTGTTTTTCCTTTCTACGAGCGGATTTGACCCGGCTTGTCCCAGTTCCGCCGTATGTTTTGTATGCTCTGTGAGGAGAGACGCGCTTCATGTTGCGCCTCAGACCCGGAGCGCTTCAGCGGCGCTCCTCGGAGATGAAGTGAATTTGGAGAAACGGGTGACCGAGAAAAGAAAGAGAAAAGAGAGCCTCAGCTACAAATGATCAAACGGCGTTTAACACGCCAACTGTACCGTAATCACATCCACGATGCCTGCCTTGCACGTTGTCACTCATGGCTCAGCGCGTCTTGTGATTGAGGCTCGTCTTAATGCTCCGGCACAGCGTTCTCTCGCTGAGCTGCATGGCTCGTGCCCGGGAACACGGCATCAATCACGCAACTTCATTCTGACTCGTGTTAGAAGATAAGAGTCGTCGCGCTGCTTTTTAAACATCCTGCCAGCACTTTTCTTAGTTTTTACACACGCAACTGCTCCCTGGGTTTATCTTGGAGTTTAGCCCGGCAGTCTCGTATTCATGACAGTGTTATCCAGGGTTTGATTGGCACCGGTGTATATATAAATGGATCTTTGGAGTCTTTGATAAGGGAGTGGCACATTTAAAGTAGGAATCTCAGTTTAGACACAAATCGGTGCACGCTATGTCTTTCTTTTTTAAAATGCAACCCATTATACGAGAATTCTTTTGATTTACGGTCTTGCTCCACTCCCACGCCCACTGCTGACCTCCTCCGCCTTCACAGCCAGCTGATGATGCGGTTAGGGAGCATTTATGCAGAATTGGGTTGCTCGAAGCAGAGATGCTGACAACATGAGTCCCCATGTTAATTCTGCACATACTTGAACAAGTAGCATTTGTGTACTCGCCAGCCTTGCCCTTAAAAAAGTCTGCGCAATATATCACAAGGTAACTCTGCGACGCACTTCTTTTGTGGAAAAGAGTAGCTTACTGTTGTAGCACACAGTGATGCTCATTCTCCCCCATTAGCTTCCCACGACATGACAAGACTTTATTTTCTCTAGGCCAGTGGAAAGAACATTATATCAGACTCACAGCTAATGTAGTTTCAAACAGTAGAAATCAGATTCTGCATACACACACACACACACACACACACACACACATATATATATATATAAATATATATGGCTTTGGTCCTGACTAATGACAAGACGAGTGGATATTTTGATATAATGATGATATAAATAAATACAATGGACAGTGTAATGAGAAACGATAACTGAAGGCGGGATGCACAAGATCAAATTATGAGAGTTTTTATGAAGCTGTCCTTGGGCAATGAATCTTGCAATTACATCTTGTCTTCCATCTTTTTCACTGGGCAAGAGAGAAAGGGGGCTGCCATGCACAATACCACACTGTCTCTAAAAATAATTGAATCACATGCGTGTTAGCAGTCACACTAAGGGGGAGCATGTTTTTGGACAATAGCCTCTAAGCCTCAGCCATGCTGTGATGTGTTTACCACGACTGTGATCAGCTCCCTTAACCACTTCCTGCCCTTTCCTATTATTTGGCCGTAATGCAAATATGATTGGATTTCACTCGTCCGTTCAAAAGAGGCCGTTTGAGCCGAGGATTCACTGTGAACCCTTTTGCCGTTCTCATCCACGAGGCGGTTAATCCCCTCAAATAGGAAAGGCCACCAACGGGGCCGTAGAGGAGACATCACAAAAAAAAATTGCATTTAAAAACATGGGGGTCATGTGACTGAGTTTAGGACTCTTCAGCAAGCTTGGGCCCAAATGTCCATCACACATCTGTGCCTCGTAATCGAAAGCAAAGACAGAGATTAGGCAGCTATCCACAGCTGATGTTGACCGCGCTCTTATAGCCGCCCCTTTGTGCCATGACCTGTCGTGCAATGCCTTTCATCTAATAATGGTAACCACGTTTCTATATCCGTCCTCCCGCCCCTCACTGTTTGTCCTGTTACATTCAACTCCCAGAGCGCTCTCTCTCTCTCTCTCTCTCTCTCTCTCTCTCTCTCTCTCTGTCAGTCTCTATCAGGCTCAGTCTCTCTCTCTCGCTCTCTCTCTCTCTGTCAGTCTCTATCACTCTCAGTCTCCCTCTCTCTATCAGTCTCTCTCTCTCTCTCGCTCTCTCTCTCAGTGAGATAGTGCACTGGGCCTCAGCCTGTTTTTCAGCTTCCAATTATATGTACGCCAACTGTGGCTGTTAATGCTGTAGTAGTACATAGCACTATAAACTAGAAAAACCCACCTTCCTGCATAATACTGGGTAGTGCTTCATTTTGAAATTCACTGGCGGGATAAAAGCCTTGACATAAGCCATCTCACATCACATGAAAACGAGAAAAAAAACAACAAAAAAACATGCAAATGAAAAACACACAAAAGAAAAGTCAGGACAAAATCAAAATAGACATCGGTCATAACAAAGAAGAACACGAGCACACAACACAAAAACAAAAAAGCACAGCCAAAATCAGGAAATCGCAGCAAAAGTGATGAAGTTAAACAGGGATGACAGATCCTTGTAGAACAGACGGGTGATCATTGAAAACATGAGCAAGCTATCTCTAATACATTAACGAGGTCTTGAACGGACCAAGTGATGTTACTGATCTGATTTGAGCTGGTAAATTATTCCAGTCTGATGGAGCTTCAAACAGAGATGGCTTTTTTCCCAATTTCGTTGGAAATCTTCAGGAGCCGGGGGGGGTATGCACAGATCATTTGAGATGTTGCAGATGTTTCTGCTGCTGCTCCATAGTTTAGAATATAATCAGAGATAATGTCTACTCGGGGAAATGTGCTGTGGTACATTTCACTGAGTCATTGTCTTTGCCCAAATCAGGGTGAATTAGCACATCATAAACAGAAATTGAATCACCGTGGCCATGCAGGGGACGAAAAAACACCGCCTATGTTTTGCACACTGGATTTCCATCCAGGCTATACTATAAACCAAATGTTCCCATTTTGATTATTTCATGTCACGGACCTACAAATAGACACACATTATTAGGCCACTGACCTCTACCGTTTTTGTTCCAGCGGATGCCATATGAAAAGAGATGTGTTGTTAATTTAGTTCTTAATTGTGTCACTGTCTCTGTCTGGGATCATTTCTAGTTATACTAATAGGGAGGTGGAGTTACTCTTCATTTTGTTGCGGACTGGACTCCCTCCAAGGACGCTGTAAGATGATAAGTTGTTTATTACTGAATTTCACTTTAAAACCAATCGATTATAATCTTATCTAAACCACTGTTAAATTTGATTTCACTTATTAGATTACAGAGAGTTGATTATCTGATGGTCGGTGTTTGTGATGTTCAGCCAATTGTCTCCGGAGCAGAGCTTGTGCTGCTGTGGATGTGGGTGCAGTTGTTCCTAATTGCTTATTCCTCCCTCTGAATTGGACTTGTGTGACTCCATCGCAGCTTCTTTATAGACACGTGAAAGCATGAAAGAGGCTATTCAGGATGTGTTTATGCTGTAGCACATGGAGGGCCTGTAGCCCATGCATGAGATGGAGAAGGTTTATCCCATCTGCTATTGACTTTTTGACTGGCGGTGATTTTTTTTTTGTATTGTTTCTTTCCTGTCCTGATAGAGCTGCAAATATTGACACTGCCCACACCTCTTTTATATTAAGTTCAGTTGGTTTTACTTGATGAAAGCCAAATGTCTTCTTCATGTTATTCCTAATTACATAGGAGATATTTGTTTTCAAGGGTTTATTATGAATTTACCTTGTTTTGGTTCATAGATGTGGTTTGAGGACTGATTTGGGATGGTGTAGGAAGTCAGACCTTTTATACTATAAATGGGGTTACTAATGCAACCTTAGGGCCGAATAGCTTATGATGTCCGTCTGGAAAAATAAAAGCCTGAGTCCATGGGCTTCACTATATAAATGTCCTCTGTCCTCCGAAGCAATTGACATGGACTGTACAAATGAGGTCTTGTCTGTTGATATGAGCTCTGCTCTCTTGAAAACAGCTTGTGTCGGTGATCTGCACCACATTTAGATTGCCTGAATCATACGAAAAAGATCTGCTATTCTATGGTCTTATTCTCCTAATTTGTTTGGCACTTGACAGTCTTCCATATTTTCTATGAATTTAGTAACCCTATCCCTGATCTGCCCCAGCAGATGCAACTCTGCAACCCCGCCCGGTGGCAAGCAGACCATATTACAGCCTGCCCAATGGTGGGGCAGGTGTGGAAAGAAGGACGTCTGTTCCTCCAGTCAGCATCGGTCTCGAGTCGCCTCGCTTCCACCCCCATGCCAAGGGCAAGAACATCAGACTGGATGGCCAGCTACGCCGTGCCACACGAAAAAACAGCTTCTGCAATGGCGTCACCTTCAGCCACAGGCCTGTCCGCCTCTATGAGAAGGTCTGTGGGGTCGATTTCCATTTTATGTCTTTATTCCTTGCCTCGTTTGCACCCAGAGACTTCTCCATGAATAAACTCACTGTATAAAATGAAATTGTATGGTATTCTTGTACATTTTACAATCAGGTGCGCCTTCGTCTCACTGGAGTGCACACCGGCTGGAGTGGAGCACTACGCTTCGGTTTCACCAGCCTGGACCCCAGCGATCTGGCTTCAGCGGACATCCCCAAATATGCCTGTCCAGACTTGGTGACACGGCCTGGCTACTGGGCCAAGGCTCTGCCTGAGAGATTAGCCCTAAAGGACAATGTGCTGTCCTTCTGGGCTGATCGCCACGGCAGAGTTTTCTACAGTATCAATGAAGGGGAGCCCATTCTCTTCCACTGTGGGCTCAGTATTGGCTGTCCTCTCTGGGCTATCATAGACATTTATGGCATCACTCAGGAGGTCACACTACTCGGTAAGTGTTTGGTTGTACTGTTGACGTAGATGGTGCCATCCCTCTGTTAAAATAATGGAGGTTTTGCAGAAGCCTTCAGTCACATTGGATAGAGTTAAAAAAATACCAGCTGACTCAAAATAATGGGGAAAAGGGGTGTCCGGGTGGTGTGGTGGTCTTCCACCACATCACCAACATGGAGATCGCCAGTTTGAATCCCCGTGTTACCTCTGGCCTGCCACCGTGTCTGCGGGTGGGAGGCCGGATGTGGGTGTGTGTCCTGGTTGCTGCACTGGTGCCTCCTCTGGTCGGTCGCGGCACCTGTTCAGGGGGGAGGGGGAACTGGGGGGGAATAGCATGATCCTCCCATGCGCTACATCCCCCTGGCAAAACGCCTCACTGGTGACTCCACATGTATTGGAGGAGGCATGTGGTGGTCTGCAGAGGGGTGGAGCAGCGGTAATTGGCTAAGTACAATTGGGAGAAAAAAGGGGGTGGGGGAATAAAAAAAAATTATGGGGAAAAGAACAGATTTTACAGCTGATTAGCTGATTAGAAGAAAATGTGTGCAAAAAATTCAATTCTTTTTATACCACCAATAAGATATTGTAATGCATAAGCTAATAATTGGAATGCACTGCGTTCGATAGTCAACGGAAAGACCCAGTCTGATAGACAGCCACTAAGCATTGGTAGGTTTTAAAATGTCAACACATTAATGGCCAAGTTAGAGTAAGCAGCCTCCTGAGAGTCCCTCAGAGCAACCAAACCAAGACAGTCTACAGAAATGGAGGCCATAGTAGTGGGAGTGGCTCTTGGTGGTGGTGGGGCATGGGAGGCAACTCTCATCCCTTTCCCCCAGCCTCTCCACCATCCTACCCCACCCTATCCTGTGATAATGTTAATCTGGTAAATCATAAATCTCCCCTCTCAGAATGAGGAACACGGCATTGGGAAATAACCCAGGTTCAGCCTGCTAATGTCAACCAGCCAAGTCCCCGATCCCAGTGCTGCTCACTCATAACCTCTTTCACCACGTTTTTTTCTTTTTTTCACAGACTCAGTTTTCTTTCCCGCGCTCTGTCGTTCTCTCCCACACTATGTTTCCCTCATTTCCATCTCCTTCCCCCCTGTGGTTTCCTCTGTCCCTCTGGGTGTGTTTATCTTTAGTCTGACAGGAGCTATGGCCATGTTTGGTCAAGTCGGCTGATCCCTGAGCTTTGGTGAGGGGCCAGTGTGCTCAACTGCTCCAGCATCCCTGGAAATAGTAATGAGGAGATATATCACAAGTTAGGAGTGACTCCAGTACAAGAAATGTTTATAGGAGCCCATAATGTATGGGACACATCAGCAATAGTCAGAATTGTGCTGGAATGTGTCTCTTTCAACGACCGCTTTAGCATGGATGTGAAAGAAGACCAATTTTGGTGATCACATCTTGTGGCTGATTGTGTAAAAGACAAATTCAGCTCCTTTTAGATCACCTACCCACATAATTCAAGTCAGGAAAATATTCCATTGGATGACCTAAAAAACAGCGTGTTTGAGGTTGGACAGAGGGTAATGGTGTTATTTTATCATGCTGTGATAGAGAGGATATTACGTTATGGAATCTCAGCTTGGTTTGGTAACGTATCAGTTGAGTTTAAATCAAAATAAACAGACTGGTTCACACAGCCATGGAAGTGATGGGGGTGAGGGAGCATCCCTCCCTCCAAATGTTCTTTGAGAAGACCATCGTTTAACAGGCTAGGAAAATAATTGCTGAGCCCTCTCATGTCCTGCATTCAGAATACGAAATGCTCCCATCACGTAGAGGCTACAGGGTACCAATTAAATACAGGAAAAGACACCTGAACAGGTATAAAAACTCTTTCATCCCTCCATCAGTGAATCTCCTAATGAGGGGTGGTGTTGCACAAATTTGAATGCACTTTGTCTGCACTTGTATGTGCTCTGCACTTGATGTCTGTTACTGCACTATAATGTATGTATTTTCATGTGGCAGCCTTTCTGTCCAAGACAAATTTCCCTTGGAACAAATAATCTTATAATATAAAGTAATATAGTCAATGAAAAATAAGTATAACTGTAGGATTCCGAAAATAGTGTGGCATATTCTCATTTATCTTAAATCTGTATACCGTGTCAACGTTTTTTTTTAATGATTTCACTCATCGCGAGAGCAACTACAAATCGATTGACTGAAGCTGTTGCCTCACCTGCTTGTTTGCCCCCATTGTCTGTCACAGAGAGCACGTTTGCTGAAAGTGTGGCCTCCAGCTGTTTGAGTGCCGCCCGTCTGAGTGCCTATCTGCCTCAGAGTAGCCACGACTCAGCCAACTACAACAACAACCAGCTGGAGAATAACCAGGCGGCTGCCGCCAAGATGGCTAACCTCCAGCTCAACAACTACAGTCAGCTTATCGCCTGCTGCTCTTCCACATCTTCCACCTCCTCCTCATCTGCCTCCACTGCCTTCAGCCTCCCCCGGGCAACCCGGGGCCTCCCATCCTCTCTGGACAATGACTTGCACTTTCACCCCGTCCGTGGCTCCGACGTGATCCTCTCTGCCGACCGCTCCGCTGCCTGCATCCACTTCCTGGACAGTAGCCGGACTCTGGTGTTCAGTGATCGGCCGCTGCACATGGGCGAGACTCTGTTTGTAGAAGTGGGCCATCTGGGCCTGCCCTACTTTGGGGCTCTGTTGTTTGGTTTGACGTCTTGCGACCCGGCCAGCCTGCATGCTGTGGATCTACCAGCAGACCCAGAGGTTCTCCTGGACCGTAAAGAATACTGGGTGGTTCACCGAGGCTTCCCCATGCCTTGTTCTGGGGACATCCTCAGTTTCAGTCTGCTACCGAATGGAGAGTTGCACCATGGCGTGAATGGGACTGGTCGTGGCAGGCTACTCTGCGTGGATTCCTCCTTGGTCCTGTGGGCTTTTTTCACCCTCCATGGAGCGGTCAACAGACTCAGGATACTAGGTAAGATGGAAGATTAGGGAACTAAGATTTGTATAGTTTCACGGATATAAATGGACTGTACTCTCTGCCAGCATCAATAAAAAAACGTTATTTATTTGCTAATTTGCCTTGTATTAATCCAGTAATTATTGCAATGTCGCTTCTGTAAACAGAATGTCCTTTTTGTGTTTGTGGTCGAATAAATTATTCTACGATGCATGAAAAAAAAACTCACCTAAAAAGGTCACATTCTTCAACTGTTATCTGTCTGGTTTTGAATCTCACTGGCCCCTTTGGTATATTTATATTTCTCCCAGACTAAAAGGAATGCTTCTGCTGTGTCTTAATGTCCAATCTGTGCTGTCCCACTTAACTTGCCATCACTTCAGCCCCGTTGCCATAAATTATGGTCATACGGGGGTTATGTTGAAATATATAAATAACTGAAATAAAAATCCCCCTGTAAAATATGAGATTGAAAATGTCATTTTTAGATAATGACTTTGAGTATCAAAACTAATTGGGTTTAGTAGGCCGGCCAGTCCAAAACCTAATGCAGAGAAACAAATCAAATGCTCTCTTTGCTCAAGGACAAACTGTCTTTCTTGATATTATTTAAACTAGCTCATGCAGAGACTAAATTGTGCTTTAATTTGTTGCGTAGGCTTAATTATTTTTGCCATGTCTGTGCGTGTGTGTATGTGTCTTTCTGGACATAGGGACTCAGCAGTCCAGTCCTCCCTCCTCCTCCTCCAGCAGTTCTCAGAGCAGCAGCCAAGACGACAGTGACTCAGATCTGGCTTTCAGCGTCAACAGATCCTCCTCTGCCTCTGAATCTTCACTGGGTAGGTTACCATAATGCTCCACCTCAGATTACAGTCTCGTTTCGCTCCATGGTCGTTGCAGATGGAGCAGATGTATGGCAATGAACAGGGTAGCCAACTTCATGTGTTTTGTCCCGTCTCATCCATCAGGATGTGATAAATCTTTCTTATGCAACACATCTGAGCATTGTAAAAGACGTTTCTCAATGCGGGAGCAGTTTCGAAACACAAATGAGTATTATTTGTTGAAAAGCGCTAAAGCACCACCAGGTTAATTGAAATTCAAAGAAACTACTGCATACTCAGGCAAATGGCTTGTAAAACATGGATCTCACACGTCCTGGAAAACCTGGAAATTTATCAGAATCATGTTTATTGGCCATGTAGGCTTGTACATACATGGAATTTAACTCTGGTCTCGTGGCTCTCTCAGTGTACGTAACACAGAATAACAACACGAGAACACAACGATCTTCAAACACATACCAAAGGATTGACTTGGACGGGCAAAATAAGAGGTGATAAAGTGCAATGGTGCATAGAACTTTATAGACATTTTATAGGCAGAGAATTTTATTGACAAAATGATTAAATTGATCTTTTGGAAATATCATTTGGAAATATCACTGGGGGATTTATTATCCAGGTCATGGAAAATTATCAGTTTAGGTTACAAATTATATTTTAATCTGCTAGTTAGATATTTAAGCCATATCTTTAGCTGCTGAGATTGCACATCAGTGCTTGAAGTTTGGGGCATAATGTTAAGTTTCCAGCCAAAAGCTGCACAGTCCATTTAGAGACTGTTGATGCTGCCACTGATAGCTAACACTGAATGATATGAATTTGCTGTGGGTAACTGCTGTCATGTACTGTGTATATACGCAAAAGTCCCAGAAAGTGTCCCTGAAAAGTTGTGGAAAACGATTCCCCGAAAAGAGTGTGGACCCTGTGAATCTGAATAGAGACACATTCTTCCGATAGCTGAGTGCTGCTGCTGTGACATCATCAGTCTGCTCCATTCCCAGACTTGTCAGGATCTTCTCATGTTGTTTTCTCCTTCTCCTGTAGTGACTGCTCCCAGCTCCCCTCTCAGTCCTCCCGTCTCTCCCACTCTCTCTGCCTCAGAGTTGCCCTCCTCTGGGAAAAATGGGGAATGCACCGTGTGCTTCGACCAGGAGGTGGACACGGTTATCTACACCTGTGGGCACATGTGTCTGTGCAATGACTGCGGGCTCAAACTCAAGAGACAGATCAACGCATGCTGCCCAATATGCCGGAGGCCCATCAAAGATGTCATCAAGACATATCGGCCATGATCTCTCACACACACACACTAAAACGTCCTAGGTGCTGGGATTTTGATCTCATGCACACCGACACCACCTGCCCTGCCTTCTCAGGCTAGGCTGGACATGGATTCAAACCTCCATCCAGAGTTTAGTCAGCCCTGGTTGTATCTGTGCCTAAAAGTTTTAGTTTAGAAATGACCTCAGTGAACACTGCACCTGAACCAACTGCTTCACGAGGAACCAAATCACCAGAAATAGACTGGGCTTAACTTGCCAGGATGATGTGGGAGCTTAATCACAATATAAACTGCCTATACAGTAGATGGCTCCCATTTCATTACTGAAGCAGGGTTCTGGCGTGGAAAAAGGCCTTTCCACTTGTTATTTTCTACTCTCTCGTCATGTCACATCTGAAATATAAATGTTGAGCAGATTGGGCTCTCTGCTGTGAATATTTTTGTTCTTATACCCTCATCTGTCCAAAATCTGTCTGTGCTTCAGCAGGATATGCTGAGTGTTGTAGTTGTCTTGAATTCTAGTGCCTTAGACGTTCCTCATATCGGGCTTCATTCAGCAATCGTTTGTATGTACAAATTTGTTCTTACACACCGATGGAATTTCTTAGCCCTGAAGTTTGTCTCAGAGACCAGTGTAGAACCTGGGTAACCCCTGAATTTAGACACCAATTGGCCAACACTGATGTCTTTGCAAACCTGGGTGATTGCTCGCTACAAGAGGTAGACAATAAACGTTGGAGTGAAGGAATTACAAATAACCATCAGGCTTTGCCTGTGCCTTTCAGGCAATTTTGAGAGCTACAAAATTTCAGGGGCATGTAAGAACAAATTTGTAGGCATGTCTTTATGCATGCCCAATAATCCAGGTAAGAAAATTACAGAAAGTTTATTTAGTTCATCTGCACACAAACATTTGAGAAACGTTTCATCACTCATCTAATTCGACCTCTTCAGTCTCAACTGACTGCAGGTATTCCCCACTCTTATAAACAATACAGTGGCATAACGACTTTAAATAAGGATCGGTTTCAGTTTTCAGTCGTTATGCCACTGTATTGTTTATAAGGGTGGGGATACCTGCAGTCAGTTGAGACTGAAGAGGGCACTTAGAATGAGTGATGAAATGTTTCTCAGTGAACATTGTGTGCAGATGAACCGATTCAACTTTGTGTGAAATTTGTAGGTACGAACGATTGATGAACGAGGATCAAGTGTCCGCGTAAATAGTTATGACAATCCTAGCTATATTTTTTTAATATACATTTCTGAATTTGTTGTGGAAAAAGCACAGTGAAAGCAAGAAAAAGAGTTAAGGAGGGGAAGAAAAAGGTATTTGTAAGTGGTAAAACATGCAAAGTTATGGCGTTTTTTTCTTTCTTCCAAGTAGCATTTTATTAAGTGTGTTTGAAAGGTTTAAGCAGATCAAATGAAGATGGCATTGCACATGATGGAAATATTAAAAATGTATGTCAAATTCAAGAGTGGAGACCAATTTCTGTTTCAGCATTGTTGCAAGATTAAGATCGGTTTAAAAGGTCTAATGGGGTCATTTTCATATCCACGTAAGACTTGAAAAATTAAAGCAAGGTAGTTTTCCAACAATGTAGCTGACCAAGGTTATTAAGACAAAGGGTGAAAAAAAAAGTCATGACAAAACGCCAAATAATTGTCTGTTATTCTGTCTGTGGTAGCCCATAGCAGTCTGGTTGTAGAGGACAGGCCAAATGACCATTCAGCATTCAGTCCTGCTCTTGATACGGACGTGGACCTTCATGTCACTGTGGGAATGAGACTGAAAGATTAACCCGGGACAACACTCAACACACAGCTGAAGTTCTTATCAGAGAAGTGTCTGCGCCCACCTGTTGCTGACACACAACATGCACTCATTGGAGTAAGTTTCGCCATCGGTCCCACAGACTGGTTCAAACGAGCGGACACATGCAGGCAGAGGATACTGTCCGCAGTCAGGCTGTTAGAAAACGAACGGTTAAAGCGATAACACCGCCAACCACGCCACCCTTAGCTTAGTGAAAGAAGGTGTAGCTGGCTGCGCCTTTTTATTACCTCCACGGACCCATCGGGGATTTGCGCTCCACGTGCCCACACTGCAAAACATGTCGTCATTATCGGGAAAGCAACACAGTCCAAATAAATGATTAACTTTTACTGGGGGGGGGGGCAAAGACGAAAAACGTGTCTGTATCCAAAGGAGTTGACTCAAGTGCAACTGGACTTGGTATATATCCGTGAGGACGTTCCGCCTCTCATCCAAGAGGCTTCCTCAGTTCGTGCCTTTCTGGCTAGACCAAGCCAGTCTGACTGGCTGGTGATGAGACTCGGAATTTATCCTTTATCCTTTATTTATTCTGAGTCTCATCACCAGCCAGCCAGACTGGCTTGGTCTAGCCAGAAAGGCACGAACTGAGGAAGCCTCTTGGATGAGAGGCGGAACGTCTTCACGGATATATACCAAGTCCAGTTGCACTTGAGTCAACTCCTTTGTATAAGGACGAGAAACGCTCTTTCTGGTGCTGCCGTTCCCATTTTTAGTCAATATTCAGTGAGAATTAAAACCGACTTAGTCCATCTTTATGTGTGGCTAACGGCACAGAATTTGACTTGTCTACTCACCAACAAAGCACAGAAGGCCCGCAGCAAAAACAAAAGGCGTTTCCCTCCACATTCTTTCACCGCACGTCGTCAATCAGCAGGCAACCGTCGGCGCGACGGAGGAGTAAATATTTATAGACGCGCTCAGACCAGACTCCGCCCACGGTGTGAGGCCTTCATCGTTTCTTCTTCTTCTTCTTTTTTGCCATTACGTTTCCTGGAAGAGGTCAAGGTTTGTTTGTTTTATTGTTTTTTTTAAGTCGTTGATAAGTGCGTCAAGTTTGAAGTCGGTCATCAGTGTACCTTTATCACATATCTCACACTAATGTCCAAATGCCAACGCGGGAAGTCTTCAGAGGCATGCGTTTTGGTTTAAAGGCTAATTGCACCCATTTACAGGTTGCCTAGCTGTAGTGCAGGTAGGCTTGAGTTTGCAATATAGTTTGTGTAGTGTAGGCTAGGTGAATTGTGGTTGAGTGTGTTTATTAAGTCCTAGGGGCAGGCGTGCGTGCGCGTGCATGCACGTGTCCAATCCATTCCAGTCCAGTCTAGTCAAGTCAAGTCAAGTTTATTTATATAGCACGTTTAAAACAACCACAGTTGAACCAAAGTGCTGCACAAGCTTAAAATACAACATAAAATAAGTAACACATATGAATATAAAAATATATGTAAAAAAGACATAGTAAAATAAAGAAATTAAAATGTAAACAATAAAACACAAGAGTAAATGTATATTTCCACAATAAAATCACGGTGTCTAGCTCAACTTGAATTGAATGCCAGTGAGAAGAGGTAGGTCTTTAACAGAGATTTAAAAGTCTCTAGGGTCTGAGCAGATCTTATGTGCACTGGTAAGTTGTTCCAGAGATCAGGGGCAGCAACTGAAAAGTCTCTGTCACCCCTGTTCTTAAGCCTGGATCTCGGAACATGTAAGAGCATCTGGTTGGCTGACCTGAGTGCTCTGACTGGTGTATGATGATGTATTAGCTCAGATAAATAAGATGGTGCCAGCCCATTTAAAGACTTTATAGCCCAAAATCACAAGGTGGTCCTGAAGGACTTTACAATCAGTACAATATAAAACAATATTGAGGTTATATACCCTCTATCCTTGGATCCTAGACCCTAGTGTGTGTGTGTGTGCGTGTGTGTGTGTGTGCACGTGCGTGTGTGTGTGGGGGATTTACTGCTGCATCCAAGCATATTTACATTATAGTATGTTGTACAATTGCATGAGGTTAATGTTACAAATGGTTGACTGCATCATCGTAAAACATTTAAAACTATTGAACTAGAAAAAATCCAATAATAGGCTAAAATAAATAATTTGTGAGAAGCAATTCAATCTCTATCTGTCTCAACACGATTGAGAACTGACTTTACTACATTATACATGGTAAGAAAGAAAAGAAAATGACAGTCTGATGTAGTCTGATCGATGCAAATTACAACAATGTTTACGCTAATATTAGCAACACACACACACATACACACACACACACACACACACACACACACACAAATGGAACCTGAATATAAATATAAATGTAGTCTACTACTACTTCTTCTTCTTTTTTTCGGCTTGTCCCCTGTTTCCCAGGGGTCCACAGTGGATTTGATAGTTTCCATCGGTACCCTGTGAGGGCACAGCACTGATGGCGGTCTTGTCAATCCGCATAATGATTTGGCAAAATGTTACGTCGGATGCCCTTCCTGACACAACCACTTGACGGGGGCACAGGTAAAGTGCTGCATGCCAACCCAGTATTCATGGATTTGTGCCCATGCCGGTCACTATAAATGTAGTCTACTACTAATTAAAGCAAAACAAACAGATAGAATAGAGTCCATTTACCATTTAGATACAATATTGCATCCTCTTAGATTAAGTCTTACTCCGGTGTCAAATGATCAAATCTTATCCATGCCAAGACTGTATAGCGGGTTTAAGATGTCAGGTTAACTATGCTACACTCACCACAATAGCATCATCACCATCTTCTTCTTCTTCTTCTTCTTCTTCTTCTTCTTCTTCTTCTGTTGTTACAGCGGATCATCCATTTCTATCTCTTCCTGTCCTCTGCATCTTCCTCTGTCACACCAGCCATCTGCATGTCTTCCCTCACCACATCCATAAACCTCCTTTTTTGCCTTCTTCTTTTCCTCTTGCCTGGCAGCTCCATCTTCAGCATCCTTCCCTCAATATAACCAGCATCTCTCCTCCACATGTGTCCAAACCGTCTCAATCTTGCCTCTCTTGCTCTGTCTCCAGACTGTCCAACCTGAGCTGTCTCTCTCATTCCTAATCCTGTCCTTCTTCATCACTTCCAACAAAAATCTTAGCATCTTCAATTCTGCCACCTCCAGCTCCACCTCCTGTCTTTTCATCTGTGCCACCATCTCCAAATCATACAGCATAGCTGGTCTCACTAGCATCTTGTAAACCTTCCCTTTAACTCTTGCTGGTACCCTTCTGTCGCAAATCACTCCTGACACTCTTCTCCACTAGTTCCACCCTGCCTACACTCTCTTCTTCACCTCTCTTCTGTACTCCCCGTTACTTTGACCAGTTGACCCCAAGTGTTTAAACTCACCCACCTTTGCCACCTCTACTTCTTGCATCCTCAAGTTCTGCTGTCCTCCCTCTCATTCACGCATATGTATTCCGCCTTGTTCCTATTGACTTTCATTCCTCTTCTCCCCAGTGCATACCTCCACCTCTCCAGGCTCTCCTCAACCTGCACCCTACTCTTACTACAGATCACAATGTCATCTGTGAACATCATAGTCCACAAAGACTCCTGCCTGATCTCGTCCATCAACCTGTCCATCTCCATTGCAAACAAGAAAGGGCCCAGAGCTGATCCTTGATATAATCCAACCTCCACCTTGAACCTATCTGTCATTCCTGCCACTACCACTGTCACGCCGCCCTCATACATACCCTGCACCACTCTTCTATATTTCTCTGCCACTCTCGACTTCCTCCCGACACCTCCTTTATCGGCACCTGTCATATGCTTCCTCTAAATCCACAAAGATACAATGTAATGCCTTCTGATCTTCTCTATACTGCTCAGTCAAAACTCTCAAAGCAAACAATACAGAGCACAATAAAGAGCACTACAGCAATCTGTAGTGTTCTTTCATAGCATGAAATCATACTGCTGCTCGATAATCATCACCTCTCCTTTTAATCTAGCTTCCACTAGTCTTTCTCATAACTGATCTGATCAACTTTATATGTCTGTAGTTACTACATCTCTGCAAATCACTCTTGTTCTTGAAAATTGGTACCAGTATGCTCCTTCTCCACACTTTAGGCATCCTCTCACACTTCACTGTCATCTCTCCTAAACATCTCCATGCCTTCACAGGTATGTCATCTGGACCAACTGCTTTTCCACTCTTCATAGCTGCCCTCACTTCCTCCTTGCTAATTCACAACATTTCCTGATTCACTATCCCCACATCATCCAACCTTTTCTTTCTCATTTTCTTCATTCATCAGCCCCTCAAAGTACTCCTTCCACCTTCTCAACACACTCCCCTCGCTTGTCAGAAATGTGGAAATGTGCTGCGAGTAAACTTACCTGCTGCACATCCTTCCCAGCTCGCTCCCTCTGTCTAGCCAATCGGTAAAAGTCCTTTTCTCCTTCCTTAGTGTCTAACCTCTCATACAACTCACTATACACCTTTCCCTTTGCCTTCACTACCTCTCTCTCCACCTTACGTCGCATCTCTACTTTATTAATCTCTCTGACTATTCCACTTCCTCTTTGCCAACCTCTTCTTCTGTATACTTTCTGTTACTTCCTCATTCCACCACCAAGTCTCCTTGTCTTCCTTCCTCTGTCCAGATGAAACACTAAGTACTTCCTAGCTGTCGCCCTCACTATTTCTGCAGTGGTTGGCCAGCCATCTGGCAACTCTTCACTACCACCCAGTGCCTGTCTTAACTCCTCCCTGAACTCCACACAACAGTCTTCCTTCTTCAACTTCCACCATTTGATCCTTGGCTCTGCTTTCCCTCTCTTCCTCTTCTTGATCTCAAAAGTCATCCTACAGAACACCGTCTGATGCTGCCTAGCTACGATCTCTTGTAGTCTTCTATCCCTTTCAGATCGCACCTCCTGCACAAGCTGTAGTCCACCTGTGCGCACCTTCCTCCACTCTTATACGTCACCCTGTGTGTTCCTCCCTCTTGAAATATGTAATCACTACAGCCATTTCTATCCTTTTTGCAAAATCCACCACCATCTGTCCTTCCACATTCCTCTCCTTGACACCATACCTACCCATCACCGGCTCATC
Source organism: Lampris incognitus (assembly GCF_029633865.1). Taxonomy (NCBI): domain Eukaryota; kingdom Metazoa; phylum Chordata; class Actinopteri; order Lampriformes; family Lampridae; genus Lampris; species Lampris incognitus. The sequence continues at coordinate 20,792,267 of NC_079211.1, forward strand.
ACCTCTGTTCCTTTCACAAACATGCCCACTGAAGTCCGCTCCAATCACCACTCTCTCCTCCTTGGGTACACTCTCCACGACTTCATCCAACTCACTCCAGAATTCTTCTTTCTCTTTCATCTCACACCCAATTTGTGGGTCATATGCACTGATAACATTCATCAACACACCTTCGATTTCCAGCTTCATACTCATCACTCTGTCCAACACACTCTTCACCTCCAACACACTCTTGACATACTCGTCCTTCAGGATTACCCCTACCCCATTTCTCCTCCCATCCACACCATGGCAGAAGAGTTTGAGCCCACCTCCTTCCACCTGGTCTCTTGCACCCACAGTATATCTACATTCCTTCTCTCCATCATATCAGCCAGCTCTCTCTCTTTATCAGTCATAGTACCAACATTCAAAGTTCCGACTCTCACCTCCTCACTCCTACCCTTCCTCCTGTCCCGCTGCCTCTGCACATGCCTTCCTCCTCTTCTTCTCCTTCGCCTAACAGTAGCATAGTTTCCATCGCCCGCCACCCTGCTGGCCAACAGTACCGGTGGTGGTTGTTGGTAACCTGGGCCTTGACCAGTCTGGTATGGAAATCTGATTTATGATCTGAATATTTGAGTTGGCAAAGGTTTTACGCCGGATGCCCTTCCTGATGCAACCCTCCCCATTTATCCGGACATGGGACCGGCACTAAGAAGGCACTGGCTTTGCATCCCCAGTGGCTGGGTTACGCTCACTACAATATACACAATAGTGATTCCAGTATGTTCAAGCTCTATTGGTTCCTATAAGGGGTGAGTGCCATACAAGTCTCCAACCCACCAAGCCTGTGTTGGTCTGTAAGAGCAAATGGGAGAATTGTCAGTTTTAAGGTAAAGTTCAATATTTATTAATTGCCAAATAAGTTTACAAATAAAGGAGTTTGTCTTCGCATGTTGCTCACATAAAAAATACATAGGTAGCACATTGCAAAATATTCCAAAAAAAGAAAAGAAAAAAAGACTGTTGGTGTATAAGCACATCCAGAAGAGCACAAGCATACAGAGAAAAATAACAGCTATGCAATGTGGCAGTCATTTGTGGTGTCATCTTATTCTATTGGTTTAGCTAAACTTTGCTACACATATACACACACACAATATCCACAATATACACAATGTATTGAGGTGATGATTCCCAGATTGTTGTCATAAACCACAAAGAATGTAGTCCTGAACTCCTCCAGTGTTTTATATACTGGGCACATGACGCACATCCCAGGTGAGGCTGTGTGGAAGTGTAAAAATGTGAGGCTGAAAAAGAGACTAGATGGTTAGTTGAATATGTCACTTACGAATGTGCACAAGCTTCTTGGAAGAAGCCTATCTATTAGCTCTGCAAGGCAACCTGAGGTTGTAGATTAACCCTCTAGAGCAGTGGTATTGCAGGTTTTCAGACCAGGCAGGTCTAAACAGGCGAACATAAATAATTATTTGGCAGAATAGCAAACCAGCACTACTCGTGGTGCCAGTTTGAAAGACACTAACCTTGTTTTTTTTTTTAGCTGCTCTGCACAATGCAAAGTTACTTTTTTTTAAATGTGCATTTACACTTTGCAATGTGATTGTGTACATTTGATGCTTTCAATACATGTGGCTATGTAGGGGAGTACTCATTGAAACATTGTCATGATTTATATTGATGCATACACAACAAGAGGCAATGACGAGAAACATGCCAGCAGGGTGGTCCACTCACCCATCCAATCCATCTATTTTTAGACTGTTGATGAAGCAAACCCAAACATCTTTTCTTTACTTTGGTTGGCTACCATGGTGTTGTCCATGTGATGGCTGACATCATTTGACTGCTCCCACTGTCAAGACTGTGAAATGTTTTTCAGACCAGACAATAATGCCAACAGGATGACTGGAAGCAATGCTGGCCAGTTGAATGGGCCGCATCGACAGTGTGTGTCCAGCGCAGCTCTTTTATAGTTTGTGCCAAGCACGCATGAAGAATCCCTGATTTTATTTATTTATTTATTTTTTGGGCAGTGTTATTTGAATAGACATTTTAGAGTTGACCTTGAATCTTCAGAGAGACGGGCGGACAGACAGTCAGATAGATAGCTCAATTGATAGATAGATAGACAGACAGATAGATAGATAGATAGATAGATAGATAGATAGATAGATAGATAGATAGATAGATAGATAGATAGATAGATAGATAGATAGATAGATAGATAGATAGATAGATAGATAGATAGATAGATAGATAGATAGATAGATAGATGGATGGATGGATGGGTAGATAGATAGAAGTAATACCAGTTTTACTACACTAAGCCTAATCTGAAACTCTTGACACTTCAGGTTTGTGCGGTGGACCAGTGGTTAACACTGTTGCCTCACAGCAAGAAGGTCCTGGTTTCGAAACCCCCAGGCTGTCCCAGGTAACTTCTGTGTGGAGTTTGCATATTCTCATCGTGTCTGCACGAGTTTCCTCCGGGTGCTCCAGTTTCCTGTCACCACCAAAAAGACATGCATGTTAGGGTTAATACTCCTGCCTGTGCCCCTGAGCAAGACAACTGAAAGAAGAACTGGTGTTGGTCCCCGGGCGCTGCAGCTGCCCACTGCTCCTATAAATGCAGAAGACAAATTCATTGTAGGAATTCAGTGAATTTGTATTCCTATAAATTAATTTTACAAATTTTGTTTTATAAATTTGTTATAATGCTAATTAATTAATTAACGTTCTAATGTTTTATAGATTCGTTCAAATTATACAAATTCGTTGTAAGATACAGTGTCAAATAAGGTGGCTTTCATGCTTTCACGAATATTTGCAGCACTCAGCATTGAACACACGAGGGCGCAATTTCCATATACTTTTGAAATACGGTGAGACTACTATATTATCGAAGAAAGATAAAACCGAGAAAAACAGTAATTCACTGTTAGACTAGTAGTTTTCCCTGCTCGTCTGCAATTACCTGCTCAGAACTCCCAGAGCAGTCATGCCCCTGTTCCTTTTTATAGTCCTGACAAGTGATGGGGGGGGGGGGCGAGGGGGGGGTATGGCTATAGGACGCAAGAATCTGCCCGAATTTTACCCTGGCACTATTTTAAGGAACCGGACTGGAAAAAATTAAAACTGCAATTCACTTGTGTGCATCAAAACAATTGGAAACTAGTAATAAGAGCTGTTATCATGAGCTATAGGTCTTATTAATAGACCACCTCTCCTCAGATCCCCGTGTGGCTATATGGGGCGCACATGTTCCTCTCCATTACTCACAGAGGAGCGTTCGCATGCCGCTGGACAGTTGCGCTCTCCGGCAGGATGGTTCAGTTGGCGGAGGGGCTGCCCAGTGCCCATTACCCATTGGGACACAGGGCAGGAGGATAACCCTAGCAAACTGTCATCAGGCTGATCGTTTCATTTCAGAAATGAACGGTTTGAAAATGTCTGTATACAGCCTATCATCTTCATCACCATCATCATCACCGCCATCGCCATCATTGCCGTTATTATTGTTATTATGCCGGCGGATTTAGCGTCACTAGGGCAGGAGCGGTATGGCTTCGCCGCAGTAGAAGAGAGAGGAGGAAAAAAAAGTTCCGAGGCTGATTCGAAAGTTTTTGAGAGGTTTTTTTTTCTTTTCTTTTCTTTTTTAAACCAATGAAATGGACGCTTTTGCGTTGTGAGACGGACATGGATGAGGAGACCAACGTGAGCGGGATTAACTGTTTGTCCCGGAATGACAGCCACCGCGGGCAGGGCTCGTCCGCCGGAGTGTCCACTGCGCTGGCCAGCGTGCTGATCTTCACCATCGTGGTGGACATCCTGGGGAACGTCCTCGTCATCCTGTCCGTGTTCCGCAACAAGAAGCTCAGGAACGCAGGTGAGGCGCACAGCTCGGTCTCAACCTGAACCTGAAACACAGACACCATGGTCAAGCTAGTGTTTCATTTCTTTTTCTCCTCAAGAATGTCAGTGGTCACCTTTATTATATAGGTGTCATATCACTATGATAAAATCATGTCATGGGATTTTTTTTCCAACTCATTATTTCTTGACACGTATTTGGTAAAAAAAAACAAACATTGTCTCTTTACTCATTTAGATTTGGCCCTAAGCTGTCAATTCCAAAGTGTGTAGTGTAAAGTCTTCTCTAAAAAAAACAAAAAACAAAACAGATTTTTGATGAACCGTGCTTCATTTCACGTCTGAGTGTACAGGACAGTAAAACTAAATCCCAAAGAGGAGTGTGGCCTGCATGAGTCTCTGAGTCAGGAGACGAGAGAAGTGGTATGGTTGCTACCAGACACATAGGGATGCGGCCTCACCTGCATGGCTGCCTTTCATATCTGCTCACACATAATAGCCCCGTCGCTCCTGCTTGATTTGGCTTTGTCCTTGGACGTCCACATCCCTACATCAGGCTCTGTATTGTCTCATCCTCAACACCCAATGTGAGGGATACCAGATTATGTGCCCTCATGTATGGGCCTACGTGTCTGTCTGTCTGTCTGTCTGTCTCTCTGTTTGTCTGTCTGTCTGTCTGTCTGTCTGTCTGTCTGTCTGTCTGTCTCTCTTGCTCTCTGTCTGTCTGTCTGTCTGTCTGTCTGTCTGTCTGTCCGTCCGTCCGTCCGTCCGTCCGTCCGTCCGTCCGTCTGTCTCTCTTGCTCTCTGTCTGTCTGTCTGTCTGTCTGTCTGTCTGTCTGTCTGTCTGTCTGTCTGTCTGTCTCTCTCGCTCTCTCTCTCTCTCTCTCTCTCTCTCTCTCTCTCTCTCTCTCTCTCTCTCTCTCTCTCTCTCTCTCTCTCTCTCTCTCTCTCTCTCTCTCTCTCTCTCTCTCTCTCACACACACACACACACTGCCATATTTCTTTTTGTTATATGTCTGTCGTGTAGCCTATTTATGAGGGTGGATGAGATTTAACCGCATTTGGGTTTTCAGAGTGTTGGCCTTGCTTTGTATTTGGCGGAAAACAATATTTTTTTTGAATTGTTTTCATTCCTTTCAGATTGCTCAAGTGGCCAAAAGCGCTCCCATGTCTTTCTTTTTTGTTTTGTTTTGTTTTGCTTTTACATCCATAGTTCCTTGCACTATTTTGAAGAGTAGAGAAGAAATAGATGTTCACAGCTCGCTGCACATTACTATAGTACTTTTTTAAAAATCTGTGCTTTTGCAATGCACTAAGCATGCAAAGGTGTGTATGGTCTGTTTCTGCTAGCGCCTTGCCACTACAAAGGAGAGATTGCGGGTTACAGTACGTTATACATGATCACAAGAAAACACATAGCAAAATAAAAGAGAGATCTGTGAGGCGCTGCAGTCTCACGACCAAATTGGTTTGAAATGAAAGCGTGCATTGTCACGATCTTAATAAGCATAGTGGAAGAGCAGCTACTCAATGCACAATAAGCTTTTTTATTGCCCCATCCCATGAGTTATAACGAGTGTATCATTGGGCTGTGTAATCTTTTCATGGCAATGCTAAATTTGATGAGGGTTAGACGCGATTTACAGCCATGTTTCCTGAAAACTGTAGCATGAGAGGCACGGGGAAAATGGAAAAAAACTCCAGACAGACAGGATTCCTTTCTTTAATATCGCACAAGTTTGCCCTTTGCCCTTTAGCATGGGGGAAAATAACGGGGACGACATCCTCCTCAGCTGAGACACGAGGCAAAGAATGAGCCCGACTAAATGAGACTAAGGCCCGACTAAGGCCGGGGGTTCATGCTACTGAGCACTTGCAATTATGGGGTTTTGATTAAAATTTCAAATATGACACGCGGCATCTGGTCTAGCAAGAATTTTAGGAGCCCGTCGACTATTGAAAAGACCTATAATGGGGAAAAAAGCTAGTATCAGGATCTGAATCTGTTTCATTCAACAAGTAGGTTTTCACAAACCGGGAGTTTGACTGGACGGGTTGCTGATGAATCTAAGTCTAAATACGAATGTGAAGCTGATGTAAGCAATTAGATGTGTCAGCAAAGCTGACGTAGATGATGGTATTTGCAGATTTACAGGTTCACAGAAGAGATACAATACATTATGTGTGGAAAGAGGTTGTCATAGTTCACTTGTCCTGCAGGAGATAGCAGGGGTAAGCGGCCCATTCTGAAGGTCCCGCTCAGTGTTGGGTCTTTAAGGACACAACATTTCTCGGCATCGCACGTGGTGTAATGGGACTGACTGATGGGCCTGGCTGCAGCGCACTTGATCTTGCTCTGTTTTTGCGCGTGTCTTCAAAAGTTGAGAGTCGATAAACCCAAAGCTTTCATGTTGCAGATTCCATTGGACTTGATTTGATCAGATTTGATCAGATTTGATCAGATTTGATTGTTTTTGATGATTTATTTCATGGCCTTGAGGTGTGTTGAGGCCAATGACAGAGGATCATTAGCCCTCTCACCATCTCCTCGCTGCTTCTAACAAGCAGGGCCGGGCAAGTTATAGCTGTGATATTGATATCGTGATATGAGACTAGATATCATCTCGGATTTTGGATACCGTAATACCGTGATGTGGCATAAATGTTGTCTTTTCCTGGTTTGAAAGGCTGCATTACAGTAAAGTGATGTAATTTTCTGAACTTACCAGACTGTTCTACCCACTTAGTTATTATATAGGCATTACTGATGATTGTTTATCAAAACTCTGATTGTGTAAATGTTTTGTGAAAACACTAATAGTCATCCACACGATATCGTCACAATATCGGTAATCGGAGGTATTTGGTCCAAAAATATCAGGATATTTGATTTTCTCCATATCGCCCAGCCCTACTGACAAGCTGTTTATAAGATTACCTCTCTATGCATGAATGTAAATTGTTAGTAGTTTTAAAAAAGCAGAACTTAAAGGTGACCGAAATTTTAGCATTCCTGCATAGTACCTTTGACATCGTCCAAACCCTTCTTCCCATGTATATATATGAAACCATCAGATGGGCAGTGTTCGCATGAAGACGTCACAGATGTGGTGCAATACAACAGCATTTTGGTTTTCACTGGGCATATAAAGCAACTGAAGAGTCCTACAAAAGTATGTAATGGTGTAGTGTGTACATTCGGTATTTGTGGCAGTCTACACACACACACACACACACACACACACACACACACACACACACACACACACACACACACACACACAAACATGACCGCTATTGATGTGTAGTGAGTCACGAGGAGACTGCTGCAGATCTTCATCTCCTCTCTTCCTCCTTTACTGTTTGGTTTGCCTCCTCACAGACAGACAGACAGACAGACAGACAGACAGACAGACAGACAGTAGTAGGATCTTTCTGCTCTGCTTCACTCAATGGTTTTCTTGCTCACTGCCTTCTTTTCCCCTTCATCCCTCTGCTCTCTATCTCACCCCCATCCCCCGCTCTCCGAGTCTTTCTCTCTGGCAGCTCATCGCCAATTCCTATCCACTGGGTTTATGTTCTGGGGTCCCGAGAATTGTACCCAAAGTTTTTTTTTTCCTGCATACTGCCGGCACAGCTAACCAGCCCCTCACAGGCCTCATAAGACCCTTGATCTAGATATGCTATATTAGTTTGATGTATAGGATGGTGCAGCATGACACCAAGCCTTGCAAGGATTAGGGGCTTATGGAGACATTCATGGAGAGAGAGAGAGAGAGAGAGAGAGAGAGAGAGAGAGAGAGAGAGAGAGAGAGAGAGAGAGAGAGAGAGAGAGAGAGAGAGAGAGAGAGAGAGAGAGAGAGAGAGAGAGAGAGAGAGAGAGAGAGAGAGAGAGAGAGAGAGAGAGAGAGAGAAAGAAATTGAAAGAGCTCAACTAAGGTGGTGAGAGATAGACAGAAAGATATGAAGGAAAAAGAAACTGCATGTATGTGCACATGTCTATGTATGGCCATGTCAAGTTTTGGTTGGATTGTGCTGGAGGTTTTTGTTTTTGGTATTTTTTTTTGGTGTTTGTTTTGTTTTGAAACACAAATAGCATCCTCAAGACAGTTACACAGTCAAAGCAAAACCCTAAAACACAACAACGCCCAGAGAGTGGTAATTTGGTCGAGGCTATTGAAATTGTGAGGTTTTTTGCAGAACGTATGAGCTGTAGAAAATATACGGCCATAGCGGTGAATACGTGGCCTCATTATAGAAATAAACTCATCCTTTTGTCCCGACGACTCACGATGAATGGCCGTTAGCTTTCCAATTTGATAAAAATAGCATTGATACATCACCAGAGGTCAATCGTTTTAAAGGATTAAGATCATATAGCCAAACCACAACAAAGTCGAAGGCTAGGTGTAAACTGATAGGGCATTTCTGCTTAGAAGATCTCAAATGTTCTTATTCTTCTCCATTTTAGGAAGAGACCTGTCATCCTGCTCAAGTTTTGCTTACTTCACTGTCCTCTTCACATGTTTTGCATTAAGTGTCAGTTCTCACAAGTGAAACTTTCTTGGCTGAAGCGGCGCTCGATTCCCTCATAAGCTCATTTCTCTTGTGGCCAATGACTATGTGCACAGATGAAGTAGGTCTGAGATGGCCTTGCACGATGACGATGACATGTTTGGCTGAGGCTGCAGCAGGCTATATCATCAAAAGCAGCTTGTGTCAGCTTTAATTCCCAACTTCCTCCAAAAAAAAAAATCTGACCTCTTTGAATAAGAGTTGATGAAATAGTCACTCGTAATTCATCAGGGGTAGTGACCTTGCCGAAACATTATTTTAGCTTATTTATGATAACATGTATGACTAAGTCAAACGCAATCTTATTTGGAATATGCACTTGTGGTAATAATCCTGGTGTTGACATTCAGTTGGATTCAAGCAAGGCCAAAAAGACTCCTACATGTTTTTTTTATGTTTCCATCCACTCAAATTTGTGTAAATAAAATGGTACGAATCAAAGAATGGCACCCTTGCCAGCCGGCTTTGCCGATCAGATTTCCACCCCGTGTCTTTGAAAGCAATGGGATACAGACAGTGGGTCTGACAGAGCAACGTAGGCCCTCAGGCACTGGGACTGACGTGGGCACAGAGACGTGCGAGTTGCAGGAATGCAAATCCATTCAACCAGGCGGGCTTTTGTTTTGTCTTTTGGGATTGTTTATCTCTCGAGCTATATTTACTACACACCTATTCTCAGCGCTGCAGCATGGCTTCTCTTTCCGCGACGCTCGGTGTGTGTCATGTAAAACCACAATGAAAGCAGTTAAAATTGTACGTGTGCCGTAAATCTGCCTGGAAATATTATGCAAATGATAAATCAATACACAAACTGATAGGGGTAAAGGGTGCATGGGATGTCCTTGGTGTTTCACTTATCTATAAAGGTGGTGGTGGGCCTGTCGAGCGTGCCAGCTAATTTCAAAAAGCCTGTCCGTAGTTATGCAGAGCCAAATACTTTTTTATTGTAGCCTGCTATATGGTTTTGTAATTTTTTGCCAAAATATGATGGTGTATGACAGAGAGAGCAAGAGGGAGAGAGGGGGGGGGTGGTGGTGGTGGTGAGTGAGGGGGGAGGGGAGCTAAATGCTGTGGTGTTATTTCCCTGTTGTCCGTAACCTGCCATCACTCAAGATAACTGGACTTGTGCTCGGTTCAGTTCTTCGACTTTGATGATCGCATTTCAAACGCATTAGCCAGACTCAATTTTGATACCCAGCCATAACATTTCCCCCCATAATCTTTTTATGGTTGTGTTTTCTTTTTTAAATTAAAACTGCAATTCTTTCAAGGCTGCATATTTGAGTGTGCTGAGCATTGGGCAGGCCAATTGGTTAATTTAACAGATATTTCACAGAGGATCCATATGATGTTTGGAAAAGTCCTGCCAACAACAGAACAGGGCTGCTCTGACCGCAGCACAGCAGACCTCTCAGGGCTGTGTTAACACTTACCTCATCCTTTTGATGGGGGGCGGGGGGGGGGCAGCGTGCTCCATCCACTGCCTATAATGATGCAGAGATGCAAGGCACAATGTCAGGGTGAAATCAAACCTCTCCACAATGGCAAGTACACACAGCGAGTACCGTCAGTGTCACAGATCCACTCTGACAGATGTGCCCATTGAGCTGACTTCAGAATGAAGAACAAACGCTTTTATTTTTACCTCAGCAGTTTTGACAAAAAGGCTTGTGTCTGGGGATATGTTTTCTCTGAATAGCTGTGCTAAATCTGTCTGTCTGTCTGTCTGTCTGTCTGTCTATCTATCTATCTATCTATCTATCTATCTATCTATCTATCTATCTATCTATCTATCTATCTATCTATCTATCTATCTATCTATCTATCTATCTATCTATCTATCTATCTATCTATCTATCTATCTATCTATCTATCTATCTATCTATCTATCTATCTATCTATCTATCTATCTATCTATCTATCTCTCTGTCTGTCTGTCTGTCTGTATATCTATCTCTGTTTCTTTGTCTGTCTGTCTGTCTGTCTGTCTGTCTGTCTGTATATCTATCTATCTGTTTGTCTGTCAGTCTGTCTGTCTGTATATCTATCTCTGTTTCTTTGTCTGTCTGTCTGTCTGTCTGTCTGTCTGTCTGTCTGTCTGTCTGTATATCTATCTATCTGTTTGTCTGTCTGTCTGTCTGTCTGTCTGTCTGTCTGTATATCTATCTCTGTTTCTTTGTCTGTCTGTCTGTATATCTATCTATCTGTTTGTCTGTCTGTCTGTCTGTATATCTATCTATCTATCTGTCTGTCGGTCTGTCTGTCTGTCTGTCTGTCTGTCTGTCTGTCTGTCTGTATATCTATCTGTCTGTTTGTCTGTCTGTCTGTCTATCTACCTGTCTGTGTTTCTGTCTGTCTGTCTATTTACCTGTCTGTCTGTCTGTCTGTCTGTCTGTGTGTCTGTCTGTGTATCTATCTATCTATCTATCTATCTATCTATCTATCTATCTATCTATCTATCTATCTATCTATCTATCTATCTATCTATCTATCTATCTATCTATCTATCTATCTATCTATCTATCTATCTATCTATCTATCTATCTATCTATCTATCTATCTATCTATCTATCTATCTATCTATCTATCTATCTATCTATCTATCTATCTATCTATCTATCTATCTATCTATCTATCTATCTGGGGGTAGCATACCAATAAACCATGAACTTTAACACACGTGTCTGCCTCTACATGGAACAACGTGGACTGGACTCAGCTTTAAGGTTAAACGTATTGTACTCCCAGCCTACACGAATGCTTCATAGCTAATGTCAGACTCTTTCCCACAGCCGTTCACATGCGCGTCATGCATATGCCTTCACTCGCTATTTACTCGTGGTGATTTTATGAACTAAATTAAGATATAAACTCGTGAGACTTATCTTTCGCGAAATTAGCATTGGTGACTACACAACATAGCTGTGTGTTTTCCCCAAGCTGCAGGGATCATTATAGCCCACGAACACCGGGGATTGATTGCAAGCATGTGTTTTGAACCCTCTCCCATTATATCTGCCAGTCACTCCTGTTATCACAGCTGTTCACTGTCTTTGCAAAGAGCCTTTTTCTTTTCCATCTCAACTCCAACTTGCAGTCAGGTTTGTATCAACGCTGAAATGAACTTAAATCTAACTAAAAAGAAAAGAAAAAAGTAGTTGAATTGGAATAAAAACAATCATTTTACGCAAGCTGTGTGCTGTATTTCTTTAGAGATGCTATGATGAATTGTTTACCCATTCATTCTGACCATAAACGGGCTTTTTCTGTGAAAGGGTTATTGTTGCGTATGTCCATATATCATGCATCTTTGACGGAGAATATATCTTCCGTTGTCCAGATAAAACCTGTGCGATGCGAGACGCCTTGACTTTCAGCATTGCGTATTTAACTGAGTTACAGCTGCCCATCTTTGTAATGCATGATTCACGGTTTTATTCCCTTCCACACTCACAAAAAAGCGCTATTCTATAACAATGTCAGATGTCACTTTGCATCATCCATATCTTCTGAGGAGACCCAGCGTCACACAGCTATCAGCTCGGATTCCAGCTTGACATTAACTCATTTGGATGTAATCAGACGTTGAAATCACCCATGTCCCGAGTCCGATGTGCTGTAAGGCAGTGCTTTACTTTCTCTTCCTGAGGGCAGATGGGGACTTCAAGAAACATGGAAAATAACTCAAATCAATCATACTGACCCGACAACTCTTTTCTGCTCCTTCTTTGATGGAGCGAACTCCGACACTATAGTTTCACTATGAAATATATATATATATATTTACATACAAACATTTTTGAATTTTTGCATGTTGCCCGTCTCCCTTTCCCATTGGACATTATGCACGTGATGTGCATGACGAGGCAGTAAATGGTATGTCCTTCCTCAAGTAGCTTTATTTATT